>NC_081229.1:5149629-5404629 GCF_902713425.1 Acipenser ruthenus | reverse complement strand
TTAAGAAACGAATTTGGAAGAATATTGAACAAACCTTTCAGTGGTCAATTGTTGAGACAGGAAGAATTGTGTTTTTTTAATATTTTTTTCTTTAATTTGAAATAAATAACACAAGTTTTGGTTTCTCTTTTGTTAGAATGGATAAAGTAACAATTGTAAGTCACCCTGGATAAGGGCATCTGCTAATAAATAGTAATAATAATAATAAAGTGAGGAAATAGTTTTGTTCATTACATTGCAGGTTTCTTATGAAATCCAGAAAGCATGGTCCCTGAGTAGGCTGGAACCACCAACCTTTCGGGCAATAGCCGAACGCGTTCCCTGATTGTGCTACAGAGCAGCTTCCTGAGCTGATTAATGTACCGATTACAGGAGTTCCCCGTGAGATGTTTCTGCCAGAATTCGATCCTTCGACAAAATAAAGAACTGACGGACATGAAATTACCGTTTTCTTTGACTCAGAACAGGCAAAGAGAATAGGAAATCGTTTTGCAAACTTGTGTTATTTACAAAACAACATGTACGTATATATACTGCCCTAAAACTGTATTAGAAAGAAAGAAAGAAAGAAAGAAAGAAAGAAAGAAAGAAAGAAAGAAAGAAAGAAAGAAAGAAAGAAAGAAAAAGCAAGCAAGCAAGCAAGCAAGCACGCATGGAAACGCCTTCATTGAAGACAGGGAACCTGAAACAAGTTATTTTCGTTAGTGACCAGAACCAGGATGGCCGAGTGGTTAAGTCGTTGGACTTAAGCTCCAATGGACGTATGTCCGCGTGGGTTCGAGCCCCACTTCTGGTAGATGCACTTTTTATTGATAAAAATCGTATAGAGCATCAAGGATGTTTGGAAGATGTCCTCCTAATATACTGTAGTGAGCACATTCAACACGCTATTGCTTCTGTAGTTTGGATTGGTGAATATGAAATCAAACCACTGTAACTTCTAATTAGGCTTATTAACATTCATAACGTGTCAAAGGAATCTGTCCTAGTGCAGTTAAAATAAACATCTGACACAGTTTAAACAGAGGCAGGTGTGTTCATTGTAGCCCACTTTGCCTTCCACATGATTACCACGACCAGCTCCCGGTTCTTTGGAACTGGTTTAATGTTAAACCTCAGAAACCGAACCATGTGTAGTCGTGGCCGAGTGGTTAAGGCGATGGACTCGAAATCCATTGGGGTCTCCCCGCGCAGGTTCAAATCCTGCCGACTACGTTGTGTTTTCGTGCTCTGGTGACTGGAATTATGACCGCACATTTATTTATAAAATTAAGCCAATACAATATGTTGATTGTATAGCCATCAAACAGAGATTGAGTGTATTAATACATTAAAGTGACTCCCAAATTAATTCTGCTCACTCATCAATGACATAGTTGGGTAATAAAGTCATATTAACCCTTCCATGCATGCGATTTTGAAAACAGTTATACACATACTAGTTTTGAAGAAATTTACAGTACGGCAAGTAATATAGACCTTTAAGCTTAACAGACCTATAAGAAATAAGAATAAGGACGTACA
The DNA here is from genome assembly GCF_902713425.1 of Acipenser ruthenus. Lineage (NCBI taxonomy): Eukaryota > Metazoa > Chordata > Actinopteri > Acipenseriformes > Acipenseridae > Acipenser > Acipenser ruthenus. The sequence goes on along the minus strand of NC_081229.1, from coordinate 5,403,105 downwards.
AAACGTGTACGTAGTCGGCAGGATTTGAACCTGCGCGGGGAGACCCCAATGGATTTCAAGTCCATCGCCTTAACCACTCGGCCACGACTACTTTATGCTCAGCAAAAGCGTGGCAATAGCAGATATCAAGATCTATAAACACATCACAGCCAAATAACAAATAGAAATAATGTTCGTTTTTAATAAAACATTGACTCGAAATCACAATCCCTGGTTTAGGAGGCCAGTGCCTTATCCTTTAGGTGACTAGGACACTTTCATATAGATAGCAGACAGCGTGACAATACAAGACCAGAGGAATGAAAGCAGTTATTTCCCTTTCATTTCATTGCCATATTATGTTGTGCATTTCAGAATATGCGGGAATCCTGAAAACAGCATTTTAATATGTGAACAAAGCTATCGGTCACTTTAAGGCTATGTGGTCCAGTGGTTAAAGAAATGGTCTTGTAACCAGGAGGTCTCTGGTTTAAATCCCACCTCAGTCACTGGCTCATTGTGTGACTCTGAGCAAGTCACTTAACCTCATTGTGCTCCGTCTTTCGGGTGAGACGTAATTGTAAGTGACTCTGCAGCTGATACATAGTTCACACACCCTAGTCTCTCTGTAAGTCGCCTTGGGTAAAGGTGTCTGCTAAATAAACAAATAATTAGCGCAATGTAATTTGTTAAGAAACGAATTTGGAAGAATATTGAACAAACCTTTCAGTGGTCAATTGTTGAGACAGGAAGAATTGTGTTTTTTTAATATTTTTTTCTTTAATTTGAAATAAATAACACAAGTTTTGGTTTCTCTTTTGTTAGAATGGATAAAGTAACAATTGTAAGTCACCCTGGATAAGGGCATCTGCTAATAAATAGTAATAATAATAATAAAGTGAGGAAATAGTTTTGTTCATTACATTGCAGGTTTCTTATGAAATCCAGAAAGCATGGTCCCTGAGTAGGCTTGAACCACCAACCTTTCGGGCAATAGCCGAACGCGTTCCCTGATTGTGCTACAGAGCAGCTTCCTGAGCTGGTTAATGTACCGATTACAGGAGTTCCCCGTGAGATGTTTCTGCCAGAATTCGTTCCTTCGACAAAATAAAGAACTGACGGACATGAAATTACCGTTTTCTTTGACTCAGAACAGGCAAAGAGAATAGGAAATCGTTTTGCAAACTTGTGTTATTTACAAAACAACATGTACGTATATATACTGCCCTAAAACTGTATTAGAAAGAAAGAAAGAAAGAAAGAAAGAAAGAAAGAAAGAAAGAAAGAAAGAAAGAAAGAAAGAAAAAGCAAGCAAGCAAGCAAGCAAGCAAGCACGCATGGAAACGCCTTCATTGAAGACAGGGAACCTGAAACAAGTTATTTTCGTTAGTGACCAGAACCAGGATGGCCGAGTGGTTAAGTCGTTGGACTTAAGCTCCAATGGACGTATGTCCGCGTGGGTTCGAGCCCCACTTCTGGTAGATGCACTTTTTATTGATAAAAATCGTATAGAGCATCAAGGATGTTTGGAAGATGTCCTCCTAATATACTGTAGTGAGCACATTCAACACGCTATTGCTTCTGTAGTTTGGATTGGTGAATATGAAATCAAACCACTGTAACTTCTAATTAGGCTTATTAACATTCATAACGTGTCAAAGGAATCTGTCCTAGTGCAGTTAAAATAAACATCTGACACAGTTTAAACAGAGGCAGGTGTGTTCATTGTAGCCCACTTTGCCTTCCACATGATTACCACGACCAGCTCCCGGTTCTTTGGAACTGGTTTAATGTTAAACCTCAGAAACCGAACCATGTGTAGTCGTGGCCGAGTGGTTAAGGCGATGGACTCGAAATCCATTGGGGTCTCCCCGCGCAGGTTCAAATCCTGCCGACTACGTTGTGTTTTCGTGCTCTGGTGACTGGAATTATGACCGCACATTTATTTATACAATTAAGCCAATACAATATTTTGATTGTATAGCCATCAAACAGAGATTGAGTGTATTAATACATTAAAGTGACTCCCAAATTAATTCTGCTCACTCATCAATGACATAGTTGGGTAATAAAGTCATATTAACCCTTCCATGCATGCGATTTTGAAAACAGTTATACACATACTAGTTTTGAAGAAATTTACAGTACGGCAAGTAATATAGACCTTTAAGCTTAACAGACCTATAAGAAATAAGAATAAGGACGTACAAAACGTGTACGTAGTCGGCAGGATTTGAACCTGCGCGGGGAGACCCCAATGGATTTCAAGTCCATCGCCTTAACCACTCGGCCACGACTACTTTATGCTCAGCAAAAGCGTGGCAATAGCAGATATCAAGATCTATAAACACATCACAGCCAAATAACAAATAGAAATAATGTTCGTTTTTAATAAAACATTGACTCGAAATCACAATCCCTGGTTTAGGAGGCCAGTGCCTTATCCTTTAGGTGACTAGGACACTTTCATATAGATAGCAGACAGCGTGACAATACAAGACCAGAGGAATGAAAGCAGTTATTTCCCTTTCATTTCATTGCCATATTATGTTGTGCATTTCAGAATATGCGGGAATCCTGAAAAGAGCATTTTAATATGTGAACAAAGCTATCGGTCACTTTAAGGCTATGTGGTCCAGTGGTTAAAGAAATGGTCTTGTAACCAGGAGGTCTCTGGTTTAAATCCCACCTCAGTCACTGGCTCATTGTGTGACTCTGAGCAAGTCACTTAACCTCCTTGTGCTCCGTCCTTCGGGTGAGACGTAATTGTAAGTTTTACAAACGTGTGTTATTTACAAACAAACAACATGTATGGATATATACTGCCCTAAAACATTATTTGAAAGAAAGAATGAACGAAGGAATGAACGAAGGAAAGACAGAATGAAAGAAAGCAAGCAGCACGCATGGAAACGCCTTCATTGAAGACAGGGAACCTGAAACAAGATATTTTTGTTAGCGACTAGAACCAGGATGGCCGAGTGGTTAAGGCGTTCGACTTAAGATCCAATGGACGTATGTCCGCGTCGGTTCGAGCCCCACTTCTGGTAGATGCACTTTTTATTGATAAAAATCGTATAGAGCATCAAGGATGTTTGGAAGATATACTATAGTGAGCACATTCAACACGCTATTGCTTCTGTAGTTTGGATTGGTGAATATGAAATCAAACCACTGTAACTTCTAATTAGGCTTATTAACATTCATAACGTGTCAAAGGAATCTGTCCTAGTGCAGTTAAAATAAACATCTGACACAGTTTAAACAGAGGCAGGTGTGTTCATTGTAGCCCACTTTGCCTTCCACATGATTACCGCGACCAGCTCCCGGTTCTTTGGAACTGGTTTAATGTTAAACCTCGGGATGCGATCCATGTGTATACAATTTATCCTATACAATATATTGATTTTATAGCCATCAAACAGAGATTGAGTGTATTAAAATTCATTTTTATGTTTCATTTTATACTGCACAATACATTAAAGTGACTCCCAAATGAATTATGGTCATTCATCAATAACATAGTTGGGTAATAAAGTCAGATTATCCCTGCCATGCAAGTGATATTGAAAAACGCTATACTCATACTCGTTTTGATTAAATTTACAGTACAGTAAGTAATAGAGACCTTTCACAGAACAGACAACAAGTCCTGCAACAAAGCAATTGTCCCGGTCGTTACAATATATATTTTTTAATTTGAATGTAAAAATATATGAAAGCATGATAACCTTTATGTACAAAAATCCTCACTAATATACAAATTGAACAAGAACTGTTGAATATTTATTTTCTTTTCATACAGTATTAAATGTCAGTATTTATATGATAGTGATAAATAAATAAATATCAAGATAAATAAATAACTACATAAATATCCCACACTACCTCTGCTCCCTCTAATCTGCCATATATTATATGGGAGTGAGAGTCACTTTGTAAAGTGTGATGTCATTGGGTGTTGTCTTTGGCTCCTCCCATCACACTCAGGATATCATTTGAAAGCTGAGTTGTCATATTGTCAGTGTGTTGCCAGCTGGAGAGGAGAACCTTGGTGCTGCTTTGAATGATAAGGTAAGACTTTGTGGATGTATTTGTCTATATCTATTTGTTGATATTCACAAATGCAAATATATAAATATATGATTGCAGCAGTGTGGAGTAGTGGTTAGGGCTCTGGACTCTTGACCAGAGGGTTGTGGGTTCAATCCCCAGTGGGGACACTGCTGCTGTACCCTTGAGCAAGGTACTTTACCTAAATTGCTCCAGTAAAAACCCAACTGTATAAATGGGCAATTGTATGTAAAAATAATGTGATATCTTGTAACAATTGTAAGTCTCCCTGGATAAGGGCGTCTGCTAAAAAATAAATTATATATATATGAGAAATATTCTGGAATATATTATTTTAAAATGTATAATTATTGCTATACTGTAGATTTTACATACATAGAGCAATACATATTTGTAATTCTCTCATAAATACACATTCTGTATAGAAAGACACTAAAATGCTCAAATGTTGCACAGAATGAATGTGTAGAAACACAAAAAGGCTTTAGTTTGAAAGCAGGGGAACTGCACTACTTTGCATAGCCCTGCTGCTAACCCTGCTAAGCAAATGGAAAATGCAAATCTCCTAGCTCCCCCTTCAAACAAATCAAATGCTTTCATAACACAAAACACAGGATCATTGATGTGTTTTAAAAACACTTATAAAAAGGTTACCACAGTGTTTGATTAAAGCATCTATCCTGAGTGATTTACCTGAAACTGACTCTAATATAATAGATGCTTAATAACTATGTTATAGAGTGTTAATAAAACATTGTAGATTGTTTACAACCATGCAATAGCCATAGACGGAATTACATTTTTATAAAGGGGACAGTTTTTAGCCACCTATTTTACTTTGGGATGTTTAAACGTAATTCCGTCTATGGCTATTGCATGGTTATAAACCATCTACAATGCTTTATTAACAATCTATAACATAGTTAAGTATCTATTATATATGTATAAAACATTAATAAGCAGCACTTTAATATAAAGTGTTACCCAAAAAACAAACAAAACACTCACGTTTCACAGCACAGGTTCTCCTTCTGGTCATTTAACATTCACAAAGGAACAGATCACATCACTACATCCCCTTTTTTATAATGTCACCCATGACCCCTTGGTCAACGAGCACATCTGCTCTTCCAATCCACGGATGCCATGCCGTTTCCCGTCCAGGTCATTGGTTTTGTGTACCGTAGCTCTGCCCCCTGTCTAGATGGCCGACTTCCACCTAACCCTGGGAATAAACTGTCGTGCCATTTAGTCCAGGGTATTCTGTTCCCTTTACACAGCGCTCTGGCAGGTCGAGAGGGAGATCTAACACCAAGAATCATTCGATCTCTGTCACAAACAAACAGGTACTTACTTTTTTTTCTACATTTCACGTATGAGTGTTGGGAACTACAAATTAAATGTGGAATGGTGCTTTTGGCTGATTTACTTTTGCTGTGCCAAAACCTACCCTGAAAACCCATAAACTATCTGTGCTGTATAGATAGTCCCATCATATCATCACTGGCAGTTCTGGCACTTTGCTGTAACTTGGCGCAAGGACCTACCATTCCTCTTGATAACGTGGTAGTGAAAATGCATCATATATATATATATATATATATATATATAACTGATGACAAGAAAACCTCATTCTAATCCCTGTGTGCCTTTGATTTCCTGCTGTACTATCCTTGCCATCATGACTTGAAATATTGAATTGTTTTAAAAAGCCCTTTTATTTAATTGTGTTCATTTTATTTTATTTAAGTTTTTTGTCCTGCTTCAAACTTTAGTTCAGAAGATATTACTATGAGAATACTGAGATGAGCTGGTCTGAAGCTCAGAGCTACTGTAGAGAGAAGCACACAGACCTGGCCACTGTGCGCAGCCAGGAAAGAGCAGAGCAGCTCTTAAATCTTGCAAAATATTCTACACAAGAGAATGCCTGGATCAGGCTGTATCATGACTAAGAGAACTGGCAGTGGTCTAACAGTGGTGGTGTCACCTACTACAACTGAACGGCAGGCCTCTTCTGTGCTGCTGTCAATCCAGCAGGCCAGTGGGAGGACGAGTCTGCAGTGAGAAGAGGGCTTCCAGTGGTACAAAGGTGAAGATCTGGCTGCTCCTATATTATATAAAGGTGAAGATCTAGCTGCTCCTAAATTATATAAAGGTGAAGATCTAGCTGCTCCTAAATTATATAAAGGTGAAGATCTAGCTGCTCCTATATTATATAAAGGTGAAGATCTAGCTGCTCCTAAATTATATAAAGGTGAAGATCTGGCTGCTCCTATATTATATAAAGGTGAAGATCTAGCTGCTCCTATATTATATAAAGGTGGAGATCTAGCTGCTCCTATATTATATAAAGGTGGAGATCTAGCTGCTTCTATATTATATAAAGGTGGAGATCTAGCTGCTCCTATATTATATAAAGGTGAAGATCTATCTTCTCCTATTTTATACATATTCGTTATTTTTATTATCCTCTTAAGGGCAGTTTGTATAAGTTTGCAAACAGCTATTGCCATTGCCTCAAGCTACTGGCTTCCTCGTCAGTACACAGCTGTATTCTGTGATTCTCTAGATCAGGTTCGACTGTGGGTGTCATTTAACAAAGATTAACCCTTTCATGCCAGTTTGGTTGCAAAGCTGAGTCTCTCACAGTGTGATAGCCTCGGAGCCCATGTGAGGTATTGTAGTGACTCTCCCACAGTGTGAAAGCCTCGGAGCTCATGTGAGGTATTGTAGTGACTCTCCCACAGTGTGAAAGCCTCGGAGCCCATGTGAGGTATTGTAGTGACTCTCCCACAGTGTGAAAGCCTCGGAGCCCATGTGAGGTATTGTAGAGACTCTCCCACAGTGTGAAAGCCTCAGAGCCCATGTGAGGTATTGTAATGACTCTCCCACAGTGTGAAAGCCTCGGAGCCCATGTGAGGTATTGTAGTGACTCTCCCACAGTGTGAAAGCCTCGGAGCCCATGTGAGGTATTGTAGTGACTCTCCCACAGTGTGAAAGCCTTGGAGCCCATGTGAGGTATTGTAATGACTCTCCCACAGTGTGAAAGCCTCGGAGCCCATGTGAGGTATTGTAGTGACTCTCCCACAGTGCGAAAGCCTTGGAGCCCATGTGAGGTATTGTAGTGACTGTCCCACAGTGTGAAAGCCTTGGAGCCCATGTGAGGTATTGTAGAGACTCTCCCACAGTGTGAAAGCCTCGGAGCCCATGTGAGGTATTGTAATGACTCTCCCACAGTGTGAAAGCCTTGGAGCCCATGTGAGGTATTGTAGTGACTCTCCCACAGTGTGAAAGCCTTGGAGCCCATGTGAGGTATTGTAATGACTCTCTCACAGTGTGAAAGCCTTGGAGCCCATGTGAGGTATTGTAGTGACTCTCCCACAGTGTGAAAGCCTTGGAGCCCATGTGAGGTATTGTAGTGACTCTCCCACAGTGTGAAAGCCTTGGAGCCCATGTTAGGTATTGTAGTGACTCTCCCAGTGTGAAAGCCTCGGAGCCCATGTGAGGTATTGTAGTGACTCTCCCAGTGTGAAAGCCTCGGAGCCCATGTGAGGTATTGTAGTGACTCTCCCACAGTGCGAAAGCCTTGGAGCCCATGTGAGGTATTGGAGAGACTCTCCCACAGTGTGAAAGCCTCGGAGCCCATGTGAGGTATTGTAGTGACTCTCCCACAGTGTGAAAGCCTCGGAGCCCATGTGAGGTATTGTAATGACTCTCCCACAGTGTGAAAGCCTTGGAGCCCATGTGAGGTATTGTAGTGACTCTCCCACAGTGTGAAAGCCTCGGAGCCCATGTGAGGTATTGTAGTGACTCTCCCACAGTGTGAAAGCCTCGGAGCCCATGTGAGGTATTGTAATGACTCTCCCACAGTGTGAAAGCCTTGGAGCCCATGTTAGGTATTGTAGTGACTCTCCCAGTGTGAAAGCCTCGGAGCCCATGTGAGGTATTGTAGTGACTCTCCCAGTGTGAAAGCCTCGGAGCCCTTGTGAGGTATTGTAGTGACTCTCCCACAGTGCAAAAGCCTTGGAGCCCATGTGAGGTATTGGAGAGACTCTCCCACAGTGTGAAAGCCTCGGAGCCCATGTGAGGTATTGTAGTGACTCTCCCACAGTGTGAAAGCCTCGGAGCCCATGTGAGGTATTGTAATGACTCTCCCACAGTGTGAAAGCCTTGGAGCCCATGTGAGGTATTGTAGTGACTCTCCCACAGTGTGAAAGCCTCGGGGCCCATGTGAGGTATTGTAGTGACTCTCCCACAGTGTGAAAGCCTCTGAACCCATGTGAGGTATTGTAGTGACTCTCCCACAGTGTGAAAGCCTCGGAGCCCATGTGAGGTATTATAGTGACTCTCCCACAGTGTGAAAGCCTCGGAGCCCATGTGAGGTATTGTAGTGACTCTCCCACAGTGTGAAAGCCTCAGAGCCCATGTGAGGTATTGTAGTGACTCTCCCACAGTGTGAAAGCCTCTGAACCCATGTGAGGTATTGTATTGACTCTCCCACAGTGTGAAAGCCTCAGAGCCCATGTGAGGTATTGTAGTGACTCTCCCACAGTGTGAAAGCCTTGGAGCCCATGTGAGGTATTGTAATGACTCTCCCACAGTGTGAAAGCCTTGGAGCCCATGTGAGGTATTGTAGTGACTCTCCCACAGTGTGAAAGCCTCTGAACCCATGTGAGGTATTGTAGTGACTCTCCCATAGTGTGAAAGCCTCTGAACCCATGTGAGGTATTGTAGTGACTCTCCCACAGTGTGAAAGCCTCGGAACCCATGTGAGGTATTATAGTGACTCTCCCACAGTGTGAAAGCCTCGGAGCCCATGTGAGGTATTGTAGTGACTCTCCCACAGTGCGAAAGCCTCTGAACCCATGTGAGGTATTGTAATGACTTTCCCACAGTGTGAAAGCCTCTGAACCCATGTGAGGTATTGTAATGACTCTCCCACAGTGCGAAAGCCTCGGAGCCCATGTGAGGTATTGTCGTGTTGGTGATCATGGCATTGACCTCTGACCTAACATGGCTGCCATATTGAGGTCATGTTACTTTTGAAGTTACGCTGCATAGAGACAGTACACGTGACAGCTGTTGTCTTAATGTTTGGTACACAGCTGTATTCTTTCTTTGATTCCCTTACTTAAGTTGCCATTAAAAATGAACCCCTTTGCTGGTGCATTGTTTTACCCTCTCGCTATATCAAAAATACTGACCCCATGCTTTGAAACAGGGTCTTATTAGTTGGTACAGAGTTGTATTCTATGATTCTCCCTATAAAGTTTCATTACAGGTGGTGTCTTGTACAGACAGACCACTTGCCTTCAAGCAGTGTCTTTGCGATGTGATATTTCTCACATTTCCATATTACTTGATCACAAAAACTATTATTAGTAGTAGTAGTAGCAGCAGCAGCAGCAGCAGTTCAACCTCTCTGGCTAAGACACACTGAGTTCTTATAGAGCCACACGAAAAATATATCACTAACAGTGACAGAGCTGTGTGATCCAGTGGTTAAAGAAAAGGGCTTGTAACCTGGAGGTCCCTGTTCAAATCCCACCTCAGCCACTGACTCATTGTGTGACCCTGAGCAAGTCACTTAACCTCCTTGTGCTCCGTCTTTCAGGTGAAACATAGTTATAAGTGACTCTGCAGCTGATGCATAGTTCACACACCCTTGTCTCTGTAAGTTTCCTTGGATAAAGGCATCTGCTAAATAAACAAATGTACCATGTGTTTGTAGCTCCTGGAGAACTACACTTTCATTATGTTACTGATTGCTCTGATGTTATATTTCCAGCTTTGACAGGTGATTAATGTCATGGACATGTTTGTTGTTACTGTTATTATTTTTACAGATTTGATGTGCTGTTTGTGTTTACAGAGACCAGCAACATCACTGAGAGATACACCCTGATTGAAGAACTGAAAACCTGGACTGAAGCTCAGCAGTACTGTAGAGAACACCAGTGAAAATGCAGACCTAGTGAAGAAAGCGCAGGGCACGCCCTTCTGGATAGGCCTGTTAAATGAGCCCTGGAAGTGGTCACACCAGGGGGATAACTGCACATTTCACAACTTGAATACCGGGCAACCGGATAACGTGGGAGGCAATGGGAAGTGTGCTGCGATGTTATTAGGAGTTGATCATCATTCCAGGGGTAAATGGAATGATTTGGATTGCAGTGTGAAGCGCCCCTCCTTCTGCTATAAAGGTAAGGATCCCTGTTCAGTCTGCGCTCCTGTTCAGCTCAATGTGCAGGGACTCAGAGAGCAGTCATGTCATAAATACAGAGGAACACTTTTTTGATTGCAGCAAGCCTCTGAAAGTGCAATTCAAATTTGACTTTCAATACCCTCGCTGCACCCTATTTACCAGGCTTACTGTAATGTACAAGGTCACATCAATGCCCCTCACCAAAATAGCATCTCAGTACCTTAACAAAGCATGGCCCCGCCCAGGCACTGCTCTCACAAATAGTAATCGTTCCCTTATCCCGCCCACACAAGAGTCATCTTCCTATCATCATCCCAAATTAAACCCGTAAGAAACACCCATGGGACCCCCACTTGTCAATCATGACCCCATGCTATAGGCAGTTCCCCAAACAACTGGTACCCCAGACACACACACTGGTGTGCGTGTCAATGCAGAACCACCCTGGGGACAGGCAGGTCCCTAATCCTGTCTCCCTTTTACCCCAATGGGGGTGATTTCAAGAAACTCCAAGAAGTTTCAGATGGACAGCGTTAAGATGTGCTGGAGAAAACGAGACAGAGAGATTTTCCACAAGGATGAGGAAGAGGAGAGTAAGAAGAGCTCCAAGCCGTGAGATATCATTGTCTGGCATGACAAATGAGGGTTCGGGGTATTTTGCCGTTGATCTCAATTATGAACAAATCAATCTTCAAAAAAATATATATTAAAAAAGTGATTTTATTTCTCAATATTTTATTTCCATTGGTTGATGATAAAAGGGAAAATAGATTGAGAGTGGGATTAAGGTTTAATTGTGGCTTTTGAGTGTTTAATTTTATATTAGCAACTACAACAAAACTACTGTCGTTAAAATCAGGTGTATTGAGGGTGTGGATTTAGTTATTTCAACTGTCTGTGAATTTTCATATGATAATAAGTCCAATATATATATATATATATATATATATACATTTTTTTAGAAAGTCATTCGCACACAAAAAGTTTAAGTGTCGAGGTGCTTACCACAAAGGAACAGATACATAAATATAATTGTCTCTGATACAGCTGCTTACAGAGTCCCCAGTATCATTTACATTTTTTCAGCACTTTCCCGCGTCCATCGGTCGAATCTAGATTGGCCCTGAACTTGAAAAATATGACTGGGCGAAACCTGTTTTTTCAACAATTTTCAATGAATTTCTAATTAATTACATTAATCACTTGTGCAACTCTGGTTTAAAGACTTTTGAGTGTGTGTGTGGGTATAACATTTCCTCCTATTTGCCCATATACATGCTTGCAAAATGCATACTTCATTTTGAGCCAATTGGTGTGCCATCATTCTGTTTGTAACTTCTATAAATGTAAAATAACTATTTTCTAAAACTATCTTGATCATATTTAGTATTTCTTCTTTAGGTTTCATGCTCTTATCTACTCTGTATTCCAGTGCCTCTTTACATGCTTCTAAAGTTTCATACCTGGGAACACAGGGATTTTACAACCATCCGTGCAAAATAAAATTGGTATTCTCTGTAAGTTTAACCTTTATATTATTAATCCTTTTCAGAAAATGTGTTTTATGTGGCAATGGTGTGTCAGCAGGACCTCTCAGAGTAGCGCTGTGTCGATGGTGTGTCAGCAGGACCTCTCACAGTAGCGCTGGCCGTGTCGATGGTGTGTCAGCAGGACCTCTCACAGTAGCGCTGTGTCGATGGTGTGTCAGCAGGACCTCTCACAGTAGCGCTGGCCGTGTCGATGGTGTGTCAGCAGGACCTCTCAAAGTAGCGCTGGCTGTGTCGATGGTGTGTCAGCAGGACCTCTCAGAGTAGCTCTGGCCGTGTCGATGGTGTGTCAGCAGGACCTCTCAGAGTAGCTCTGGCCGTGGCGATGGTGTGTCAGCAGGACCTCTCAGAGTAGCGCTGGCCGTGTCGATGGTGTGTCAGCAGGACCTCTCAGAGTAGCGCTGTGTTGATGGTGTGTCAGCAGGACCTCTCACAGTAGCGCTGGCTGTGTCGATGGTGTGTCAGCAGGACCTCTCAGAGTAGCGCTGTGTCGATGGTGTGTCAGTAGGACCTCTCACAGTAGCGCTGGCCGTGTCGATGGTGTGTCAGCAGGACCTCTCAGAGTAGCGCTGGCCGTGTCGATGGTGTGTCAGCAGGACCTCTCAGAGTAGCGCTGCGTTGATGGTGTGTCAACAGGACCTCTCAGAGTAGCGCTGGCCGTGTCGATGGTGTGTCAGCAGGACCTCTCAGAGTAGCGCTGTGTCGATGGTGTGTCAGCAGGACCTCTCACAGTAGCGCTGGCCGTGTTGATGGTGTGTCAGCAGGACCTCTCAGAGTAGCACTGGCCGTGTCGATGGTGTGTCAGCAGTACCTCTCAGAGTAGCGCTGGCCGTGTCGATGGTGTGTCAGCAGGACCTCTCAGAGTAGCGCTGGCCGTGTCGATGGTGTGTCAGCAGGACCTCTCAGAGTAGCGCTGTGTCGATGGTGTGTCAGCAGGACCTCTCACAGTAGCGCTGGCCGTGTCGATGGTGTGTCAGCAGGACCTCTCAGAGTAGCGCTGGCCGTGTCGATGGTGTGTCAGCAGGACCTCTCAGAGTAGCGCTGTGTCGATGGTGTGTCAGCAGGACCTCTCAGAGTAGCGCTGGCCGTGTCGATGGTGTGTCAGCAGGACCTCTCAGAGTAGCGCTGGCCGTGTCGATGGTGTGTCAGCAGGACCTCTCAGAGTAGCGCTGTGTCGATGGTGTGTCAGCAGGACCTCTCACAGTAGCGCTGGCCGTGTCGATGGTGTGTCAGCAGGACCTCTCAGAGTAGCACTGGCCGTGTCGATGGTGTGTCAGCAGGACCTCTCAGAGTAGCGCTGGCTGTGTCGATGGTCTCAGCAGGACCTCTCACAGTAGCGCTGGCCGTGTCGATGGTGTGTCAGCAGGACCTCTCAGAGTAGCGCTGGCCGTGTCGATGGTGTGTCAGCAGGACCTCTCAGAGTAGCGCTGCGTTGATGGTGTGTCAACAGGACCTCTCAGAGTAGCGCTGGCCGTGTCGATGGTGTGTCAGCAGGACCTCTCAGAGTAGCGCTGTGTCGATGGTGTGTCAGCAGGACCTCTCACAGTAGCGCTGGCCGTGTCGATGGTGTGTCAGCAGGACCTCTCAGAGTAGCACTGGCCGTGTCGATGGTGTGTCAGCAGGACCTCTCAGAGTAGCGCTGGCTGTGTCGATGGTGTCAGCAGGACCTCTGAGTAGCGCTGGCCGTGTCGATGGTGTGTCAGCAGGACCTCTCAGAGTAGCGCTGCGTTGCTGGTGTGTCAACAGGACCTCTCACAGTAGCGCTGGCCGTGTCGATGGTGTGTCAGCAGGACCTCTCAGAGTAGCGCTGGCCGTGTCGATGGTGTGTCAGCAGGACCTCTAAGAGTAGCGCTGTGTCGATGGTGTGTCAGCAGGACCTCTCACAGTAGCGCTGGCCGTGTCGATGGTGTGTCAGCAGGACCTCTCAGAGTAGCACTGGCCGTGTCGATGGTGTGTCAGCAGGACCTCTCAGAGTAGCGCTGGCTGTGTCGATGGTGTCAGCAGGACCTCTGAGTAGCGCTGGCCGTGTCGATGGTGTGTCAGCAGGACCTCTCAGAGTAGCGCTGGCCGTGGTGATGGTGTGTCAGCAGGACCTCTCAGAGTAGCGCTGGCCGTGTCGATGGTGTGTCAGCAGGACCTCTCAGAGTAGCGCTGTGTCGATGGTGTGTCAGCAGGACCTCTCACAGTAGCGCTGGCCGTGTCGGTGGTGTGTCAGCAGGACCTCTCAGAGTAGCGCTGGCCGTGTCGATGGTGTGTCAGCAGGACCTCTCAGAGTAGCGCTGGCCGTGTCGATGGTGTGTCAGCAGGACCTCTCAGAGTAGCGCTGCGTTGATGGTGTGTCAACAGGACCTCTCACAGTAGCGCTGGCCGTGTCGATGGTGTGTCAGCAGGACCTCTCAGAGTAGCGCTGGCCGTGTCGATGGTGTGTCAGCAGGACCTCTCAGAGTAGCGCTGGCCGTGTCGATGGTGTGTCAGCAGGACCTCTCAGAGTAGCGCTGTGTCGATGGTGTGTCAGCAGGACCTCTCACAGTAGCGCTGGCCGTGTCGATGGTGTGTCAGCAGGACCTCTCAGAGTAGCGCTGTGTCGATGGTGTGTCAGCAGGACCTCTCAGAGTAGCGCTGGCCGTGTCGATGGTGTGTCAGCAGGACCTCTCAGAGTAGCGCTGGCCGTGTCGATGGTGTGTCAGCAGGACCTCTCAGAGTAGCGCTGTGTCGATGGTGTGTCAGCAGGACCTCTCACAGTAGCGCTGGCCGTGTCGATGGTGTGTCAGCAGGACCTCTCAGAGTAGCACTGGCCGTGTCGATGGTGTGTCAGCAAGACCTCTCAGAGTAGCGCTGGCTGTGTCGATGGTGTCAGCAGGACCTCTCACAGTAGCGCTGGCCGTGTCGATGGTGTGTCAGCAGGACCTCTCAGAGTAGCGCTGGCCGTGTCGATGGTGTGTCAGCAGGACCTCTCAGAGTAGCGCTGCGTTGATGGTGTGTCAACAGGACCTCTCAGAGTAGCGCTGGCCGTGTCGATGGTGTGTCAGCAGGACCTCTCAGAGTAGCGCTGTGTCGATGGTGTGTCAGCAGGACCTCTCACAGTAGCGCTGGCCATGTCGATGGTGTGTCAGCAGGACCTCTCAGAGTAGCACTGGCCGTGTCGATGGTGTGTCAGCAGGACCTCTCAGAGTAGCGCTGGCTGTGTCGATGGTGTCAGCAGGACCTCTCAGAGTAGCGCTGGCCGTGTCGATGGTGTGTCAGCAGGACCTCTCAGAGTAGCGCTGGCCGTGTCGATGGTGTGTCAGCAGGACCTCTCAGAGTAGCGCTGGCCGTGTCGATGGTGTGTCAGCAGGACCTCTCAGAGTAGCGCTGTGTCGATGGTGTGTCAGCAGGACCTCTCACAGTAGCGCTGGCCGTGTCGATGGTGTGTCAGCAGGACCTCTCAGAGTAGCACTGGCCGTGTCGATGGTGTGTCAGCAGGACCTCTCAGAGTAGCGCTGGCTGTGTCGATTGTGTCAGCAGGACCTCTGAGTAGCGCTGGCCGTGTCGATGGTGTGTCAGCAGGACCTCTCAGAGTAGCGCTGGCCGTGGTGATGGTGTGTCAGCAGGACCTCTCAGAGTAGCGCTGGCCGTGTCGATGGTGTGTCAGCAGGACCTCTCAGAGTAGCGCTGTGTCGATGGTGTGTCAGCAGGACCTCTCACAGTAGCGCTGGCCGTGTCGATGGTGTGTCAGCAGGACCTCTCAGAGTAGCGCTGGCCGTGTCGATGGTGTGTCAGCAGGACCTCTCAGAGTAGCGCTGGCCGTGTCGATGGTGTGTCAGCAGGACCTCTCAGAGTAGCGCTGCGTTGATGGTGTGTCAACAGGACCTCTCACAGTAGCGCTGGCCGTGTCGATGGTGTGTCAGCAGGACCTCTCAGAGTAGCGCTGGCCGTGTCGATGGTGTGTCAGCAGGACCTCTCAGAGTAGCGCTGGCCGTGTCGATGGTGTGTCAGCAGGACCTCTCAGAGTAGCGCTGTGTCGAAGGTGTGTCAGCAGGACCTCTCACAGTAGCGCTGGCCGTGTCGATGGTGTGTCAGCAGGACCTCTCAGAGTAGCACTGGCCGTGTCGATGGTGTGTCAGCCGGACCTCTCAGAGTAGCGCTGGCTGTGTCGATGGTGTCAGCAGGACCTCTCACAGTAGCGCTGGCCGTGTCGATGGTGTGTCAGCAGGACCTCTCAGAGTAGCGCTGGCCGTGTCGATGGTGTGTCAGCAGGACCTCTCAGAGTAGCGCTGCGTTGATGGTGTGTCAACAGGACCTCTCACAGTAGCGCTGGCCGTGTCGATGGTGTGTCAGCAGGACCTCTCAGAGTAGCACTGGCCGTGTCGATGGTGTGTCAGCAGGACCTCTCAGAGTAGCGCTGGCTGTGTCGATGGTGTCAGCAGGACCTCTCACAGTAGCGCTGGCCGTGTCGATGGTGTGTCAGCAGGACCTCTCAGAGTAGCGCTGGCCGTGTCGATGGTGTGTCAGCAGGACCTCTCAGAGTAGCGCTGTGTCGATGGTGTGTCAGCAGGACCTCTCACAGTAGCGCTGGCCGTGTCGATGGTGTGTCAGCAGGACCTCTCAGAGTAGCGCTGGCCGTGTCGATGGTGTGTCAGCAGGACCTCTCAGAGTAGCGCTGTGTCGATGGTGTGTCAGCAGGACCTCTCACAGTAGCGCTGGCCGTGTCGATGGTGTGTCAGCAGGACCTCTCAGAGTAGCACTGGCCGTGTCGATGGTGTGTCAGCAGGACCTCTCAGAGTAGCGCTGGCTGTGTCGATGGTGTCAGCAGGACCTCTCACAGTAGCGCTGGCCGTGTCGATGGTGTGTCAGCAGGACCTCTCAGAGTAGCGCTGGCTGTGTCGATGGTGTGTCAGCAGGACCTCTCAGAGTAGCGCTGGCCGTGGTGATGGTGTGTCAGCAGGACCTCTCAGAGTAGCGCTGGCCGTTTCGATGGTGTGTCAGCAGGACCTCTCAGAGTAGCGCTGTGTCGATGGTGTGTCAGCAGGACCTCTCACAGTAGCGCTGGCCGTGTCGATGGTGTGTCAGCAGGACCTCTCAGAGTAGCGCTGGCCGTGTCGATGGTGTGTCAGCAGGACCTCTCAGAGTAGCGCTGGCCGTGTCGATGGTGTGTCAGCAGGACCTCTCAGAGTAGCGCTGCGTTGATGGTGTGTCAACAGGACCTCTCACAGTAGCACTGGCCGTGTCGATGGTGTGTCAGCAGGACCTCTCAGAGTAGCGCTGGCCGTGTCGATGGTGTGTCAGCAGGACCTCTCAGAGTAGCGCTGGCCGTGTCGATGGTGTGTCAGCAGGACCTCTCAGAGTAGCGCTGTGTCGATGGTGTGTCAGCAGGACCTCTCACAGTAGCGCTGGCCGTGTCGATGGTGTGTCAGCAGGACCTCTCAGAGTAGCGCTGGCCGTGTCGATGGTGTGTCAGCAGGACCTCTCAGAGTAGCACTGGCCGTGTCGATGGTGTGTCAGCAGGACCTCTCAGAGTAGCGCTGGCTGTGTCGATGGTGTCAGCAGGACCTCTGAGTAGCGCTGGCCGTGTCGATGGTGTGTCAGCAGGACCTCTCAGAGTAGCGCTGTGTCGATGGTGTGTCAGCAGGACCTCTCACAGTAGCGCTGGCCGTGTCGATGGTGTGTCAGCAGGACCTCTCAGAGTAGCACTGGCCGTGTCGATGGTGTGTCAGCAGGACCTCTCAGAGTAGCGCTGGCTGTGTCGATGGTGTCAGCAGGACCTCTCACAGTAGCGCTGGCCGTGTCGATGGTGTGTCAGCAGGACCTCTCAGAGTAGCGCTGGCCGTGTCGATGGTGTGTCAGCAGGACCTCTCAGAGTAGCGCTGCGTTGATGGTGTGTCAACAGGACCTCTCACAGTAGCGCTGGCCGTGTCGATGGTGTGTCAGCAGGACCTCTCAGAGTAGCACTGGCCGTGTCGATGGTGTGTCAGCAGGACCTCTCAGAGTAGCGCTGGCTGTGTCGATGGTGTCAGCAGGACCTCTCACAGTAGCGCTGGCCGTGTCGATGGTGTGTCAGCAGGACCTCTCAGAGTAGCGCTGGCCGTGTCGATGGTGTGTCAGCAGGACCTCTCAGAGTAGCGCTGTGTCGATGGTGTGTCAGCAGGACCTCTCACAGTAGCGCTGGCCGTGTCGATGGTGTGTCAGCAGGACCTCTCAGAGTAGCGCTGGCCGTGTCGATGGTGTGTCAGCAGGACCTCTCAGAGTAGCGCTGTGTCGATGGTGTGTCAGCAGGACCTCTCACAGTAGCGCTGGCCGTGTCGATGGTGTGTCAGCAGGACCTCTCAGAGTAGCACTGGCCGTGTCGATGGTGTGTCAGCAGGACCTCTCAGAGTAGCGCTGGCTGTGTCGATGGTGTCAGCAGGACCTCTCACAGTAGCGCTGGCCGTGTCGATGGTGTGTAAGCAGGACCTCTCAGAGTAGCGCTGGCCGTGTCGATGGTGTGTCAGCAGGACCTCTCAGAGTAGCGCTGCGTTGATGGTGTGTCAACAGGACCTCTCACAGTAGCGCTGGCCGTGTCGATGGTGTGTCAGCAGGACCTCTCAGAGTAGCGCTGGCCGTGTCGATGGTGTGTCAGCAGGACCTCTCAGAGTAGCGCTGTGTCGATGGTGTGTCAGCAGGACCTCTCACAGTAGCGCTGGCCGTGTCGATGGTGTGTCAGCAGGACCTCTCAGAGTAGCACTGGCCGTGTCGATGGTGTGTCAGCAGGACCTCTCAGAGTAGCGCTGGCTGTGTCGATGGTGTCAGCAGGACCTCTGAGTAGCGCTGGCCGTGTCGATGGTGTGTCAGCAGGACCTCTCAGAGTAGCGCTGGCCGTGGTGATGGTGTGTCAGCAGGACCTCTCAGAGTAGCGCTGGCCGTGTCGATGGTGTGTCAGCAGGACCTCTCAGAGTAGCGCTGTGTCGATGGTGTGTCAGCAGGACCTCTCACAGTAGCGCTGGCCGTGTCGATGGTGTGTCAGCAGGACCTCTCAGAGTAGCACTGGCCGTGTCGATGGTGTGTCAGCAGGACCTCTCAGAGTAGCGCTGGCCGTGTCGATGGTGTGTCAGCAGGACCTCTCAGAGTAGCGCTGCGTTGATGGTGTGTCAACAGGACCTCTCACAGTAGCGCTGGCCGTGTCGATGGTGTGTCAGCAGGACCTCTCAGAGTAGACTGGCCGTGTCGATGGTGTGTCAGCAGGACCTCTCAGAGTAGCGCTGCCTGTGTCGATGGTGTCAGCAGGACCTCTCACAGTAGCGCTGGCCGTGTCGATGGTGTGTCAGCAGGACCTCTCAGAGTAGCGCTGGCCGTGTCGATGGTGTGTCAGCAGGACCTCTCAGAGTAGCGCTGCGTTGATGGTGTGTCAACAGGACCTCTCACAGTAGCGCTGGCCGTGTCGATGGTGTGTCAGCAGGACCTCTCAGAGTAGCGCTGGCCGTGTCGATGGTGTGTCAGCAGGACCTCTCAGAGTAGCGCTGTGTCGATGGTGTGTCAGCAGGACCTCTCACAGTAGCGCTGGCCGTGTCGATGGTGTGTCAGCAGGACCTCTCAGAGTAGCACTGGCCGTGTCGATGGTGTGTCAGCAGGACCTCTCAGAGTAGCGCTGGCTGTGTCGATGGTGTCAGCAGGACCTCTGAGTAGCGCTGGCCGTGTCGATGGTGTGTCAGCAGCACCTCTCACAGTAGCGCTGGCCGTGGTGATGGTGTGTCAGCAGGACCTCTCAGAGTAGCGCTGGCCGTGTCGATGGTGTGTCAGCAGGACCTCTCAGAGTAGCGCTGTGTCGATGGTGTGTCAGCAGGACCTCTCACAGTAGCGCTGGCCGTGTCGATGGTGTGTCAGCAGGACCTCTCAGAGTAGCGCTGTGTCGATGGTGTGTCAGCAGGACCTCTCACAGTAGCGCTGGCCGTGGCGATGGTGTGTCAGCAGGACCTCTCAGAGTAGCGCTGGCCGTGTCGATGGTGTGTCAGCAGGAACTCTCAGAGTAGCGCTGGCTGTGTCGATGGTGTCAGCAGGACCTCTCAGAGTAGCGCTGGCCGTGTCGATGGTGTGTCAGCAGGACCTCTCAGAGTAGTGCTGGCCGTGGTGATGGTGTGTCAGCAGGACCTGTCAGAGTAGCACTAGCAGTGTTGTTCTGCAGTTTTGTTTTGCATTTTCTGTTCCTGTACATTGCTGGTAGCGTCAAGTGGTTTTCCTTTTTTATTTTGAAAATAAATCCTGCATGCCCATTTCTCCTCATCTGTTAGCGCTTAACCCACAACCCCTGAATTCAATTCAATTTAATGTAATTGTCTGTTATACTCCTCGGGGGCAGATTCATGTATAGGAGAACAGGCGGCCGTTCTAACATTGTACAGTGAATGTAACAAAAACTAAACCAGTAGGTGGTGTATAACTGGATTGGAGCAGCCACCACCTTTATTACACAGATAGGACTGGAACAATAGCTAATCATGTGTGTGTGTGGAATAGTAAGGAAATAAGACTACAAAATAAAGGGGGAATGGATGGATGGAACAATGGATGTCGTGAGCTATGGCCTCGATTATGACTTCACACACAGCCCATTGAAACGAATGAAGAATGAAGGTGTTGCTTTTGCAACTGGTTTACTGAATAATATTACTGTGTTACTGAATAAATAATAGATTTGACACTGAACACTTTTCTTGTTCTTTCCAAGCACTTTGCTTTTGGTTCCTCAAAATGCAACACGCCTGTTCTCTGGGTTGGTTAATAGGGTTAGCAGTTAATGGGGAGAACCTCCTGTGTATGTTGGTGAGAATACAGACCCGCACGTGTCGGAGCTCTTCAGTGTCTGCTGCTGCATGCGTGGGTCTATGTGCTCATTATCATTATTAGATTGGGGTTAAATAGAATTAATAAACAACACATGTATCAATTCAGCTTGTAGATTTTTCACCATAAAAAACAAACTTATCAAAGTTGTGTCTATAGAAAATAGATTTTTATTTACTAGAATTCTTTAGCCATAAGCATTTAATTTTATGCAACTATTTTTATTCTACGCAACCATTTGTATTCTATTATATTTATCATATTAACCCTGTGCTCCTTCGTTAAAGCGATGACATACCAGTACCATGATTACATTTCTACAATAAACCCGCAATACCAAACAAGCCATTGCAATTTGACAGTTGTAATATTCTATGTTTTTAAACTTCTTCCCACTTTACAAACATATATATACAAAGCTATATACTCAAGTAAGTTGGAAAAAACTCAAATTCAGTTTGAAGACAGCAATCTAGGCATCAGAAATATCTCCCTATAGCACGTCACCTGACACAGCAACTGGGTCATTTAAAATGCAGCCACCCTAACTGCCTTCACTCCAGTTGTACGTTTATGAATCTTCATTTGCAGCGGCCATGGCAGCAGCTTTTACAAAAATTAATAAAATATACTTAATGTAAATCTAGCGTGCTGATTTGGCAGTACCCATCAGCACTGCTGGTCTCAGCACAAGGAGTGCGGAGGCCAGTTCAAGCCCGAATCGCTGGCAGTGAAAGGATTACTCCACGTTCTCTGGGTATAAAGGTCACATACTGAGCATGATCCAGAGGGCTCTGGACTAGTCAAATCCTCATGGTGTCGCTGCAGTTTTCAAAGGACATTATTACTACATTATTAGCATGTTAATCTGGCAGTACCCCTCACCACTACTTAACTGTACAAATGAAGAAAAAAAAACACACACACAAATTGGCACTTTATTGTGGCAAAACCAGGCTCTCCAGTAGTTTGGATGGCAGCGAAGCGGTTCTTGGGCAAAGTCCAGATGAGCATCATTGCCAAGCGTTCAACCCCTCTTCTCAGGGGGCGTTTCACTTTGCTCTGAACTGGTAAATCTGTGGTCGCCATTTCTAACATCTCCACCTGGTGGCAGTATTGTACTGCCTTGCTGGATAAATGTTTTGGCAGTGTGGTCTTGGACAGGGTTTCCTTTAAACCAATTGTACATATAAATAAATAAATACATAAATAAATATACATTGGTACAGGAAATAGAGATGTTGTATTTATATACTTAGACATGATTTGTTTGTTAAATTATTTCACTGGTTGAGAGGAATTCTCTTTCATAGGAGGATAATGCACACACACACACACACGCACAGAGAAATGTGCTTGGTTCAAGAATCTGAAAGCTTTTTTTAAAAAAGGGATGTTAATAAAATTAAGCGACATATCCTCCTTTGTCTAAAGGGCTATAAATCACAGTCACACACACATACCTCACAAACAAACTGCAGTGTTTTTTGACTAAATCAAGCAGACCAGAGCTGTGCAAACCGATTATTCAATTGTTCGAGGGTCTTTAGTGTTGATTGGGCTAATTTACTATTCCGAGTGAAGCAAGCGAAGAAACAGCTGCTGGGGTTTTATGGATTACTCTTCTCCGCAGAGTTAGAAAATCATCAATCATCACAAATCCAGGCAGCTGTTTCTTCACATGAAACAGTAAATCAGCCTGATCAACACTAATGATGCTCACCTGATGTGTGGAAAGCTCAATCTGAATACTCAGTTTGTGCAGCACAACAGCATACAGAAGCATCAGTCCGAGCCCTCACCTCAGAGCGTCTGTTTCATCCCTGTTCTGAAATCATAGTGCTCTCCGATCTGCTGCTGCAGTTCAAACAGGAGTCCGTCTTTCTCCTCAGCGTCGGCCAAAACCTGCTGCTCCAGACAAAAAAAAAAAATACAAAAATAAAATGTTATACTTTGGGAAGTTTTGAAGTTACTCTTTAAATTGTAATTTCAATATTTGCTGCAGACAGAGCCCCACAATCCTGTTTAGCTTGACACTACAATATACATTTTTATTTGGTGTCTTGTTAGTTTACTATATTCTTCCACAGTTTAGTTTCATTAAAGATCCTGGCAGACAGTGCCCCACAATGCTGTTCAGTTTGACACTGCAATAGAACTCTAGAAGAAGGAATTATCTCTGAACAGGTGGGGCTCGGTCTGTCTGATCACTGCACTGTTAATGAAACAAAACTCTGTAACAACGTGGTAAACAAACACCAAGCAGGATTATACTGCAGTCTCACGAGGCTGGCGGGACCCTGTGGTGTGTTCACCTGTATGAGCCGGTCCCTCTGCACCAGCATGCTCCTCAGCCCTCTCTCCTCCCTCTCTCTCTCCAGAGCGGCTCCGCTTTCCTCCCTCGCTCTCTCCCTCTCCCTCTCTCTCAGCTCTCTCTGTGCCTCGCAGAGCTCCAGGGAGGATTGAGACAGAGCCTGGCTGTGCTGCGCAGACTGCTCCTGAAACCAAGCACACAAGACAGATTGTAAACCCCTAGTAAAAAACACTGCTTTTCAAAGCACTGTGGGCAATTCATGCTTGCGAGACCAGAGAGCCATTCCATATTACCTAGAATACTGCAACAGGGATGTAATAAGACTTCTTTTGCATAGCAGCTTCACCCATTCCAGACTTTATTACAAGCTTGATTAACCACAGTATGTAACAAGCTCAGGTGTGTCAAACATAGTAAAACCAGGAATGGATCAAACTTAGTCTTACTTCCATCCCTGCTGCAATACTGAATTGGCAGGGAAACTGAAACCATTACTAACCAATACTCTGTGCTCTCAATCCCTGCTTTTGTATAAATGTTGGTCTGCTTCACTTAATTTCTTATGGTTTACCGTCTGGAACACAATAGCACTGAAATCAGAAATACTCAAATAAACATAATTAATTCCATGACAAAACGCTTCAGTTTGAAAACATTGAAGATGAGTTGAAACGTGTCGTTGAATTCAAGTCTTAGTATTTCTTATGTGTTCAATTGAATGATGATCTGTCATATGCATTGCAAGATCCATCTCAACAAACAAGAGAAGAAACAGTTCAGTATCTATAAATGCATTAGCCAAAATGTTGGTCTACTTGAGGTTCTTACATAGCTATAAAAACACTTAATAGAATTAAATGGAGACATGCTAAAACAGACTTTGTAAAATAAACAGTTTATTAAATACAACAAGGGGATACAACTCAATTAAACACTGAAGGCTTTAGCCTTCACTTTATTTTTTATTCTTATTGTTATTAATTTTGTAATCTTTGTTAATGATGTTCATTTGTGTCTAGCACACAAATTACCTAAATAAAATCACACAGGGATGGAAATAAGACTCCTATTGCATAGCAGCTTCACCCATTACAGGTTTTACTACAAGCTTAATTAGCCCCAGTGAATAGGTATCAAGGTGCGTCTTATTAAATTCTTAGTGAAACCAGGAATGGATTAAACTGCTCTAATGTGAGCCTCATTTCCATCCCTGCAGACACAGCAACTTTGTTTATTGCAATAGTGCTGCATATAAGTATGAAGGTGTGCCCTGAATAAATCTCACTTGGTGTGTCTGTGTCAGTGAAGTCTGCTCTTCCATTCTCCTACCTGTATAATGTTCTCCCTGCTCTCCAGCGCAGTCAGGAGCTGTTTCACCTCCTGCCAGTGGGCATCACTCTGCTCTTTCTGTTCTCTCAGCACCTGACCCAGCATCGCTTCCTTCTCTTGCAGCTGATTGGCTAGCTGGGCAGCTGCCCCAGCCCCCTCCAATCCCTGGCCAATCACAGACTCCGACAACGCCTGGTGGAATGGACACACTCTACTGTTTATTGCATTTATAACAAATAACGCAAATAGGCACATACACTTCTGTTGCAAAGGTGGAAGACAATAAGGTTTATCAACAGTATGTACAGAATAGAATAAGACATGGAAAAAAATAGCCTAATAACTGGACAAGTGGTATTTAAGACATAGATGTCATTATGTAAGCAAAGAACGTGTCATTCACAGTAAATACAGGACGATCCTCTCTGGAGGGTACATGATGCATCTTTGGCCACCAGAGGCTATTCAATAATGACAACATTTTTAAGTAGACTTGAAAACAATGCAAAATATTACGAATCACCCTGGATTTGCACAGCTTATAGTTTTTAGTTAATCTTAGTGTTAGCTTTGTGTGTGTGCCTGTCTGTCTCTCTCTCCTGCAGTGCTTCCCTCCCTCTCAACCACCCTGTCTGTGCAGAGTGTGTGTCTCCCACTGTCTCACCTGTACATCTCTCTGGCTGCTCTCCAGCGCCCCCTGCAGTGTGCTTAGCAGCGCCTCCCTCTCTGCCAGCAGCCCCGTCTGTAGAGTGTCTCTGTGTGTCCAGGCTTCCCTCTCTCTCTCCAGCAAGCTCTGCCTCTCCCGCAGCGCACCTTCCCTCTGAGACAGCTCCCAGCGCAGGGCCTTCAGAGGAGAGAGACAAAGTCAAGATGTCCCTGACAGCACTGCTTCTATAACAAATCACTAGCAACTGTATTATGAAGCAATCGCCAGCACACAGACAAGGGTTTTCATGTCAAAACTCCTCGACCATTCAATACTTGTCAACAGAAATGCTCCTCCACCACATCCTGCTATCTCAATAACACTGATGAAGGCACTAGCTGAAACGCTTGTCTGCTTGACTCAGTTTCTTCTAGTTTCAGTAACACTGATGAAGGCACTAGCTGAAACGCTTGTCTGCTTGACTCAGTTTCTTCTAGTTTCAGTAACACTGATGAAGGCTCTAGCTGAAACGCTTGTCTGCTTGACTCAGTTTCTTCTAGTTTCAGTAACACTGATGAAGGCTCTAGCTGAAACGCTTGTCTGCTTGACTCAGTTTCTTCTAGTTTCAGTAACACTGATGGAAGCACTAACTGCTGCTCTCTTCCCTTGTTTCCTCCAGTCAGTGCCTGTGTGTGTGCTGTGCTCACATGGATGGTGTCCTCGTTGCTCTGCAGCACGGTTGCGAGGCGTGCCAGGTCCCTGTCCTTCTCTCTGGCTGTCTGTCTCAGACTCTGCACCTCTCTCTCCATCGCCTTCAGCTCAGAAAACTTTGCCTCCGCAGCGCGCTGGAAACAAAACGAAAAGAGCAAGAATGAGTTTCTGAGCAGCTAAATGTTCATATTAAGTTCAAACACAATTTAATAAGTGGTTTTCCAGATATATGCAAACATGTGAAGGGTGATGTACAGCATGCACGTGTACTGCACGACTGCCTCCACTATATTTCATCCCGTGTAATAGAGGTATGTATTGGGATACAAGACCAAAACCACAACATGGCTCACTGCAGTTCACCAAATGGTTCTTGAATGAAGAACAAGTATTTTTCAGTTGGTATGAATACACTCTTCTGTCTCATTTATTTTTTTGTCTTAAAACAGCCCATCATTAAATGATAATTTGATCTTATTATGCATCCTATACAATTAGCCCATTAGAACATTAAACGTATTGTATCAGTGTATCGTTACACCCCTAACAGACATGGTGTATGTGTGTGGGTGTGTGTGTGTGTGTGTGAGAGACTCTCCCCTCACCTCAATGGCCTCATCTCTCTCTTTTAGCCTCTCCTGCAGCTTCTCAATCAGGGGGTCCCGCAGCTCTGCGGGGGAGCTGGCTCCCAGACTCAGCCTCTGGAGCAAAGCGATGCACTCCTGCGACACAGCACACAGCTCAGGTCAGACAGGCGATACAGGACACAGTCAAAGGAGGGGCTTTAACAGTATGTCCTTCCCTCTCGTACCAACTTTCTCTCATTCCCTGTGCAGCTAGTATTAGGGACCCCACATCCTCACACCCCTACACTGTAGATTCACTCCCTGTGCAGCAGGTACTATCCTGACACCCCTACACTGTAGATTCACTCTCTGTGCAGCAGGTACTATCCTGACACCTCTACACTGTAGATTCACTCCCTGTGCAGCAGGTACTATCCTGACACCTCTACACTGTAGATTCACTCTCTGTGCAGCAGGTACTATCCTCACACTCTTACACTGTAGATTCACTCTCTGTGCAGCAGGTACTATCCTCACACTCTTACACTGTAGATTCACTCTCTGTGCAGCAGGTACTATCCTCACACCCCTACACTGTAGATTCACTCTCTGTGCAGCAGGTACTATCCTCACACCTCTACACTGTAGATTCACTCCCTGTGCAGCAGGTACTATCCTCACACCTCTACACTGTAGATTCACTCCCTGTGCAGCAGGTACTATCCTGACACCCCTACACTGTAGATTCACTCCCTGTGCAGCAGGTACTATCCTCACACCCCTACACTGTAGATTCACTCCCTGTGCAGCAGGTACTATCCTCACACCCCTACACTGTAGATTCACTCTCTGTGCAGCAGGTACTATCCTCACACCTCTACACTGTAGATTCACTCCCTGTGCAGCAGGTACTATCCTCACACCTCTACACTGTAGATTCACTCCCTGTGCAGCAGGTACTATCCTGACACCCCTACACTGTAGATTCACTCCCTGTGCAGCAGGTACTATCCTCACACCTCTACACTGTAGATTCACTCCCTGTGCAGCAGGTACTATCCTCACACCTCTACACTGTAGATTCACTCTCCCTGTTTAAACTGCGCCATGCTGTACCTGTGCAATGCGCTCTGTGCTGTGCAGCCTGTCTCCCAGGCTGTCGATTAGCACAGCTTCAGCCTGGGACTCATGCCATTCCTTCGATATGAGGCTTGGGGGCGCTGGATTCTATAAAACAAAAATCATAAGCGCAGAAAAAGTTACAATGCAATGCAACAGAGGCTGCTCCAGCACTGCAATCACCAAATGATAGAAAATACAGATAAACAGATATTAAACCCATTTGACAATTAAGTCTGAAATAAATCAGAGGGTTATGTAATAAGGGTCCAATATGCTAGCACTTTTCAAACTTTTTGTACTGTTTCTTAAACAGGTATGAGTTTTGCTGTAGGCTTTAACACTTAACAAGGATGCAAATAAGACTTCTATTGCATAGCAGTTTCACCCATTCCAGGTTTTAATACCAAGCTTGATTAGCCACAGTATGTATGTATGTATGTATGTATGTAACAAGCTCAGGTGTCTCAGGAATGGATCAAACTGCTATGCAATGGGAGTCTTACTGCCATCCCTGCACACACTGAACTCCACCCCTCCAGTTTTAAAGCAGCTCCACTATTAAAGGGTTACTGCTCTGTACACATGCACACACCCTGTCTCCAAGGCAATGCTCAGGATCCTGCTGAACCGCTGACTCATTCCTGCTGGATTCAGCTCAGACTAGGGAAATACACAGGGAGCTGAGTGCAGGCAAACAACAGGTGCAAACAAGCCAGGGCAATCC
The DNA here is from genome assembly GCF_902713425.1 of Acipenser ruthenus. Taxonomy (NCBI): domain Eukaryota; kingdom Metazoa; phylum Chordata; class Actinopteri; order Acipenseriformes; family Acipenseridae; genus Acipenser; species Acipenser ruthenus. The sequence continues at coordinate 5,375,095 of NC_081229.1, read as the reverse complement.
CACCACAGACAGCACTACTTAATATCACTGCTGCTGAACCCAGCCAGCCACAGCTAGCTGCTTAACATCACTGCTGCTGAACCCAGCCAGCCACAGCTAGCTGCTTAATATCACTACTACTGAACCCTGCCAGCACTGCTTAACATCACTGTTGCTGAACCCAGCCAGCCACAGCTAGATGCTTAATATCACTGCTGCTGAACCCAGCCAGCACTGCTTAATATCACTGCTGCTGAACCCAGCCAGCCAGACAGCACTGCTTAATATCACTGCTGCTGAACCCAGCCAGCACTGCTTAATATCACTGCTGCTGAACCCAGCCAGCCACAGTCAGCACTGCTTAATATCACTGCTGCTGAACCCAGCCAGCACTGCTTAATATCACTGCTGCTGAACCCAGCCAGCCACAGTCAGCACTGCTTAATATCACTGCTGCTGAACCCAGCCAGCCACAGCTAGCTGCTTAATATCACTGCTGCTGAACCCAGCCAGCACTGCTTAATATCATTGCTGTTGAACCCAGCCAGCCACAGACAGCACTGCTTAATATCATTGCTGCTGAACCCAGCCAGCCACAGTCAGCACTGTTTAATATCACTGCTGCTGAACCCAGCCAGCCACAGTCAGCACTGTTTAATATCACTGCTGCTGAACCCAGCCAGCCACAGTCAGCACTGCTTAATATCACTGCTGCTGAACCCAGCCAGCCACAGCTAGCTGCTTAATATCACTGCTGCTGAACCCAGCCAGCACTGCTTAATATCATTGCTGTTGAACCCAGCCAGCCACAGCTAGCTGCTTAATATCACTGCTGCTGAACCCAGCCAGCACTGCTTAATATCACTGCTGCTGAACCCAGCCAGCCACAGTCAGCACTGCTTAATATCACTGCTGCTGAACCCAGCCAGCACTGCTTAATATCACTGCTGCTGAACCCAGCCAGCCACAGTCAGCACTGCTTAATATCACTGCTGCTGAACCCAGCCAGCCACAGCTAGCTGCTTAATATCACTGCTGCTGAACCCAGCCAGCACTGCTTAATATCATTGCTGTTGAACCCAGCCAGCCACAGACAGCACTGCTTAATATCACTGCTGCTGAACCCAGCCAGCACTGCTTAATATCACTGCTGCTGAACCCAGCCAGCCACAGTCAGCACTGCTTAATATCACTGCTGCTGAACCCACCCAGCCACAGCTCACTCTCACCACACCAACACGTCACAAATACCACAATATAGTGAGAGTCAATGGGAGCGCTCCTCATAATTTTAGAAATACTCAGGAGCAAAAAATAATGAAATGGGAAACATTTCAAAACATCTCTCTCAACATCTTCAATGCTGGAATCAGGATGGCAGAATGGTTGCGTACAATGTGTGCCAAGGACTCAAAGATTTTCTTCCAGCTGCATTTCTTTATGAGCTGACAGGAACATCCTCATGTCAGCTTCAGAATCAGCTGCTGCCTGAAAACACCTCCTTAGCTGTTTTTTGCACAGCTAATCGAATCCGTTATCAGACTCGAAAATAAATAGAAATATTAAACCTAGCCTATAATTTGTCTTTTGTTAATTTTAAATGTATCATTATTTGGTTCGGAGAGGTTTGGAATCTGGATGTTCTGCTACCCTGATTGGAATACAGTAGTAACTACACAGTGTCAGGTTATTTATTTAATATTCAGGGTTTATTCATAGTCTGCTTCATACAGTTTAAAATGTAGTCATATATATTTTTTAGTTCTATTGGCGTGCTTACCGACAGAAAATGTAATTTGGCCTGTAAACTCACAAATTCAGTTCATTCACGTTTAGGCTACGCTGACAGTATCAAAACGGATAGTCTGCAACAGCCCCTTCTTCACACACCTTAGATGCACCCACTGGGTGGGTAGCCCCGTCTTCCAGCTGCTCCTGTAGGGTCCTGATCTGAGCCTGGGCCTGCTCTAGCTGTCCTCTCAGCTGCCTGACTGCAGTGTGCAGCTTCTGTCTCTCCACCAGCTTCTACGAGACAAAGGAGCAGCATTACATTCACCAGTACTGTAGAAACACCAGTCAGTCAGAATAACCACGACTGGAAACACACAGATACAACCCCCAGTATCATCAAGAGACTGGAAGTAAATCACCATGACCTGCACGGGCACAAGGAAAAAGAATGTCCTGTTCTAAGAATGTCCTGTTCTAAGAATGTCCTTGGCAGGTTTTATCACAATTGGATAAGCAGTTCTGATATAATGTAAGAACTGGTGCAAAAGAATATCCTGACCAACTTTCTTCAGAATTGGGTAAGCAGTTCTCTCAAGGGCGACATGCAGACAGAACATCTCCACTATACACCTAGATTCTCTCAATAACTCTGATATGCACGGTATTTTTTTTATTAAATATATAACACTGTCCTTTTAATATTCTATTCCTTTTTTATGTCTGTGTTAAGGTTCTTCCACTTGAGTTCAGAAGCTGCTCTTCAGTTATAGTTGCCTGCCATAGACATACATAAAAGTAGGCTAGATCATTCAAGTGTCTATGATTGTAAGCACCAGCATCATCGAATGCACAGCTATACATCAGGAACCTTATATCCAAATTAGCTGTGTTCTTGATGGTAAAAAAAACAGTAAGCGATTAATGTAATATGCGCCCATGGCAGACAAGTAGAACTGAAGTTCCTGAATACAAGGGAAAGCACCTTAACACAATCAGACCCAATCAAAAATAAATTAATCAAAAATATCTAAACTTTCATCAGCCTCAATATCCTCTCCCACTCACCCCTCTGTTCAGTGGTAGATACTCATCTCTGAGTTCAGTCAAGACGTCTTCTTCATTCTCTCCATCCAGTGACTCTCCGAAACTCAGCGCCCTTTGTAGACCCCCCACGCCTCCCCTCTCCTGCCTCCCTGGAGTCCCTCCCCTCCCCTGACCAGCACTGTCCCTGACAGGAATCTTGCTCCGAGGGGGGGACTGAACGGGCCTATATTCAATCTCAAGGATCTTCCTCAAAACTTCCATCAAAACCGACGACGTCACGTCGATGTCACCAACCGGCCAATCGAAAGGGTCCGGAAAGCCCTCAGAGTCCAGCGATAGGACAGAGTTGGACCTAGAGGTGGGACCCGGGGTGTCACAGCTCAGCGATTGGCTTGAGCCGACACTCAAGGTGCTGCTGCATTTTCGAGAGGTTTTGAAACTGGAATAGGAGCGATTCAGCCAATCGAGAGGCATGCTTCTGGATTTGTCTCGGGAGGAGGCGAATGGGGAGGGGGAGAAGTTCTGGAGATGGGTGCTGTTGGCGAGTCGTCTGGGTACGCCACACACTGACTCATAATCTGAATCAGAGACTCTCAGAGCATTGCATCCTTCACAATTCTTCCCTTTCTGGCAGCATTTTCCTGTCTTCCTGTAATAGGGACAAGCATCCCACTTCTCAGACCACCATTCGTATTCAGAAAGCGCCATGTTCTCTCTCAGCATGGCCTGGTAGCCATCGCTCGAGTCTACGTCACTCATTCTATCCCCCACGCTGGTGTTTGACTTCCTGGAATTGAAGTGGCGGCGTGTGTAAATGCCGGACATCCAGCTGCACATTTTCTCCTTTTCAGAAGCCAGGCGCTGCAGTTTCTCCAGGGACAGGGTGCGGACCCTCGCGATGACCGTGTCGAACTTGAAGACACGCTCCAAAACAGACACGCACTTCCCGCACAGAAACTCCCCCCGCCCGTCTTTCCTTGGTATCTCCCTGCCCAGCACGTGAGTGAGGATGGCGAGCAGGTCCATTCTGGAATTGGGGGAAGACGAGGAGGCCGTTGAAGGAGAGTTGAGGGAAGCACAGCTGCCCCATTCCCGACCCCCCTTCCCAGTGAGACTCCTGTTTCCAGGACTGGTCTTGGTTCCTGAGGTCTGCTGCTTCCCGAATATCCAGCGTCGCTGGTTTCCTTTCAACGCCGAACCGCACACGCGGCAGAATTCGTTCAGGCTCATGGTGGACCTGTCAGGGTTCAGAGCGTTCTTGAAAGGAGAATAATAGAGACCAAATGTAATAAAGAGGGTAAGAGAGACAAAATGTAATTCCATGTACTGGATGATATTATTTAACATTAGAGTAATTAGCTGTAAGTGTTCCTTAGCTAAACGCCTGGTGCATACGTTTGTACAACTTCACCAAATAGCACAGCACACACTTAGTAAAAATTGGGAGGTTTTTATTAGTTATATAACGCCTTTGTTTCAGACTCAACTGGGCAGGTGAAGGAGAAGCACAAACAAGCAACTAACATAAACAGTACCCGTCAAAAAAACATCTGAAACAAGGCAAGAATCCCCTTCTTATGGGACAGAAACAGGAAAGGACATTTTAACCAACGTGATTGTCCATGCAAATAGGTAAGCTCTGAAACAGGCTAATAAAACTCACCTTAACTTCTGCAGTCCTGTTATGGGTTTTAAATGATTACAAACACAAATAAAATGTGTACTCTTACCTGCAGAATCAAATAGTTTCCATTTGTAGAGTTTCCAGTAACCTTGAGTATATAAAGGGGATTTTTTTTGTTTTGTTTTTTGCGCTCTTTTAAAATAAATAACTATGTTATAGTTTCACTTGTTTGGCAGCAGTAGTTCTTAGAAAACGTAAACGTGTACAGCGTATGCGTTCTTACAAAATATGTTTCATTAAATAAAAATAACAATCGTCTGATTAAAAACTACAACAGATGACTTTACAAGTATTATTACAAAAAATAAACCAAATAAACAAATGCGTGCTGGTAACTGAGCCCTGAATAATAGTTACTTAAAAAAAAAAATCACAACATAACACGTTGTACTCTGCACAGGTTTAAAAGTTTACATTACATACGCTTTTAAAAAAAGCGAACAAACAAAACTTTGCGATTACTGTAATAATTTAAAAACGAGACTGTTGCTGTAGTTCGTGAAGCAGCGCCTTTTTCGACCTGTGACTCGTCCAACGTTGACGCAGGAAGTTTTACTGATCAAACCAGGAAGACCTGTTCACCTCGGTGACGTCACGTATCTACCTGCACGCGTAGAACTTTCTTTCCCCCCATCTGAAATCCCGCCCCTTTAGAACAGGGGCTACGCTTATTAAGTTAAAGCTCCAGTATTGTTATTGAAAAATATAATTAACTTGTGATACTGTTTGCAATTTGGTTTAGTTTCACTGGAGCCCCATTGTTCAGCTGTATGCTTATTATATTATCTCTGGGCGATTGTTTACTTACATTTATGCAGTTTAACTAAAGCTGGAGACAATGCCCAATTCATTGTGTAGTGGTGGAGCTGACCCTGCTGTAGTGCATTCTACAGTAGAAAAAGGCCTCGCTGGCTGTTCATTTTGTTTGCATGTCCTGGTATTTCAGATTCAACTTCAGACTTCCTTCGGCGAGCCTGTGACAGGTACGTGACAACTCTGCAGTCTGAGAATAACTTCAGTTACAGAGAAGCACAAATAAAACTCAGGACAGGGTGGAGTAGAGAAGCTAAACAGGTGTGGAAGCAAGTATGTTGATAGCCACTGCTCTGTACAGGACTAACCACATATTTCTATCCAATATTAAAGGATGTGTTCCTTCTAAACATGAACACCTGGGGAACTCGATTCTGCCTGACATGACACAAAAGGACCAGGGGTCATAAATGGAGATTAGATAAAGGGGCATTCAGAACAGAAAATAGGAGGCACTTTTTTACACAGAGAATTGTGAGGGTCTGGAACCAACTCCCCAGTAATGTTGTTGAAGCTGACACCCTGGGATCCTTCAAGAAGCTGCTTGATGAGATTCTGGGATCAATAAGCTACTAACAACCAAACGAGCAAGATGGGCTGAATGGCCTCCTCTCGTTTGTAAACTTTCTTATGTTCTTATATACAAGTTTACCACTGTAATTTTGCAGTTTTCCCATATAGTATGCATGTACTATGCATACTTTACCTATTTTACCTATGCTTTCCATACCTCAGGGATTTAGTGCTTACCTGTGCTTTATTACACTTTGCTGTGCTTTTACTGGTAAACTTTTATAAGGGCATGCCCAGTATATGTGAATTTCATGCAAGCATTAAAGTAAACTAAGAATAATCAACTTCAGATTACATTTTCCAACTTATGATGTTTGCAGTAATACATAATAGTTCTTATTGCAATGACTCAAACATTGTGTTTTTGTTTTTTCATTTTTGGTAAGTCTGTGTTAAGTTGCTTTGGCTGTGAGTTCAGGAGCTGCTCTTCAGTTCTAGTTGCCTGCCAACATATATTAAATGTAAATGTCTTTCTATTAGTAAAAACATATTTAAGTAATTCAAATAAGAACAACTGCAAACATCTTAACACAGGAAAGGGAGTAGTATAAAATAGCTGCTCCTTCATATTTAATTGCAACAGTACTGTTCCCCGCCCCTGTGCATATTAGGAGGCTGTGTGGTCCAGTGGTTAAAGAAACAGGCTTGTAACCAAAAGGTCCCCGGTTCAAATCCCACCTCAGCCACTGACTCATTGTGTGACCCTGAGCAAGTCACTTCACTTCCTTGTGCTCCGTCATTTGGGTGAGATGTAATTGTAAGTGACTCTGCAGCTGATGCATAGTTCACACACCCTAGTCTCTGTAAGTCGCCTTGGATAAAGGCGTCTGCTAAATACAAATGAAATGAAATGATTGTTTTGTGTTATTTTGTATTCATTGTATTATTAATGCACTGCTTTGTGTATTTAAAACACGCTGTTTTATTGTCATTGTTTACAGCCAGATAAAATCGTGAGAATGTGTCAACAGTGAGTGATCACTGACAAACTGGCTATTGACCACGCATCTGAGAAACCCCGTGCTGAATGTGGCTGAGGGATACATTGGATAATTGATAGCCAGCTGACCCCTCGGCCACAATATAAAAGACCTGCAGCTTTGGCTGAACGGGGTGTGTGTTCAGAGGCGGAACGAAGCGAGTCGCAAGACAAGAACGTCAAATAATAGAAATTGCTACCCGTGCTGTCTCTGTGTGTGCTATTCTCTTCCCGGCCTGCCACAAACCCTTATAAGTTTTCTGTTGTGAAAGCAAGGCAAATTCTAATAAAGTATAGTGAAAGCATGGGTAAATATTGTAATTGAGAGGTATGCTAAAGGATATAAAAAAAAAAAAAAACATGACAAACAATGGTAAATGCCAGGTGTACCCATGGGAAAACTGCCAAATTACAGAGGAAACCTACCACGATAAACCAGTTAATCCACTAGGCTATGTGCTGCCTTTCAGTGACAAAAGTAAACTTGTGTACTGTCTGCCTGCAGTAAGGTTCTTATTCATGGGATTCATGGCAAGTATCTACAGTCTATTAGTGTGTGTGTGATGTGTGCTTCATTTATATCCTTGTACAGTACAGTAGGTCCACTCTGCACATTTTGAAACCTGCTTATATTGATAACAAACAAGTTATTGTTCAGATACTATTTGAATATTTCATATTTGAATAGCAGACCTCTGACTTCCAGTACCGACCTGGCTTAAAGTAAATATTGCAAATATGCTGGTGTCACACACATCTACTCACTGTCACGCACACACACACACACACCTACTTGTTTCTTGTGTGTAGAAGGGCTCCTGCATTGACCCTCTTATATATTTACTATTCTAATCTGCACATGGGAATGGATTGCTGCAGTAATTAAAGTTGGGGACTAAAGTAAATTATTCTGCATTGCTATATTTACAGGTTAAAGCCTATGTTCTCACAATGACATACCCAGCTTGTGTGGAGACTTTGTTTGATCCCCGGCAGCACTATTAAAATGATCACACACACACTTGTTGAACTAGATTAACAAAGCCTTTTGTTACCAATACAGCACATAAATAAAAATTGTACAGTTTTTTTTATTCTGCTGTATTTCACAAAATGGAAAACTTGGCACTGGAGCAAATCAATTTATTCCAATTTACACACACACTAGGGATGCAAAGCAATAGTACCCATTCCAGGTTTTAATACAAGCTTGATTAGCCACAGTGTATAGGTAACAAGCTCAGGTGTGTCTTATTAAACACAGTAAAACCAGGAATGGATCAAACTGCTATGCAATGGGAGCCTTATTTCCATCTTTGCACACAGTAAATGGTTAGACAGCAGATTAGCCAGGTTTATGATGTGGGTTAGCTAATAAAACTTATAATGGTGTGTTGAGAATTCAGAACCACTCTCCCAGTTCCCTACATCTCTACAGATGTGTGTCAACAGGCAGCCGCTACTTCAAAGCAGGCTGAACACATGTGTAACACACTGTATATAATATAAAACAATATGCAATTTCCACTTTGCTCAGTAATTGTGCCTCAAATATAAAATATAAAACATACCGATGTGACTTTTATTAAAAGTGCCAAATATCCATGAGTAGAAACATTTTGTTTGAAACACATCATAAAGATTTTTTAAAACAGAAATACTATGCAGATTCAGAGGGTATAAATGGGGTTTCCGATTGTCGTTTAAACGTATTGGTTGCAAACCAATCAGATGAGCCAACACAAGAAGCCCTCCATCGCTTTTTAAGAATTAATACAACACAACAGCATTGAATTAAATGTGGAAAAGACATGAAATCATGAAAATGAAATAAATTGGCCTACTCTGTAGACTACCCTTATAAAAGTTAATGTTATTTTTGCTGTTTCCCCGTGGTTATACTATGCATTTACCATAGTTAGCCATGCGTATTAATATGCTATTCCTACATATCTCACTATTCTTTACAATGCTTACCTATTCTTTACCAGGTTTTTACCATGCCCTATTGCACTCTGCTATGCTTTTCTTATGTAAACTTTTATAAGGGTAAGGCTAGCACCTATAACTGGCCTGCTTGTTGCTTGTTTTTCTGCCATTTACTAAACGTTTAAAATTTGAAGTCACTTGGCTGTTGTTTGACATTCTGAGCTGTTACCAGCCCTGTTTAAGGCAGTGAAGAGCAGCAGTCTGTATTGGGGGCTCCACTGGACGGCTAGTTGCGTACTCGGAAGCCTGTGTAGATGGTAGGACCCCTGAACTGAGCCTTGACTGCGTACACCTGCAAAGCAGAGACACAGGGGACCAGCAGCAGGATAAAAGCAGACCAAAACTGAACCCGCCAGGCATTGAGGGACTGCTCCTCATGATCCAGAACCATCCCGTAGCGCAAGACCCGCTGGTACAGCCCACAGCGCAGGAGACGCTCCCTCAGCAGGGCCAGCGAGTTCTGACAATACAGAGAGAGAGAATGATAGAGAACATGACACACATTGCAATACACACGAGACTCACATGCTGCAATACACACGACACTCACACTGACACACACACTGCAATACACACGAGACTCACACTGAGACACACACTGTAATACACACAAGACTCACATTGACACACTAATGCATACAAGACTCATACACTGATACACACGAGACTCACACACTGTAATACAATATACTTTTTTTATATACATTCTACCGTGCAGTCACCTCCATGGAAGTGAGGGACCGCCCTGCAGTTCTGTTGTCTGGCCTGTTGGCGGTGCTCTCCTGTATCCTATAGCGCAGCAGCAGGTGAAAGCTGACCACTTTCTCCTCTGTGAAGCTGAAGAAATTATCAAAACACATCGTGTGATCTCCGACCCGCTCCATCTGGATTCTGAGAGAGGGAAGTGAGAATGCCAATACCAGTCACATTGAGAAGTACAAGACCCGGGTGAAAGCTGACAGCACTGTCTAATGGCAAAGCAGATCAACCTGTCCAAGCACATTCATGATATCCGAGAGGCAATAAAACAGATTTAATAACTATAACAAAATCAATCACACATATTGTCACTTTACTATCTCATCTGTCTTACAGCGGGCTTTGAATTGTCTGTGTTAAGGTGCTTTGACTATGGGTTCAGGAGCTGCTCTTCAGTTCCAGTAGCTTGCTATACAAGATGCATAATGTATGCTAGATCAGCCAAAGTGTCTTTATATTTCACCAGCTCTCTCTAGTGCAGAGCTGTGCTAGAAAACATACAGGACACTTTATTTCAAAGATTACAAGATACCAGATTCTGCCGAGTCAACACCCCGGTTTGAACAATCGCCCCCAACCCCCAACCTTTAACTGAAAGTAACATTTTCAACATTCATTTCCAGTTTTTAATAACCATGCGCAAATAATGCCTGAGGGGGAAATATCACGGCTCATGTGAATAGAAAAAAACTGCCTAAGTAGTTGCTTTGTGCATTGATTGAGTCAGGGTTTGGGTTATCTTCAGTTCAGATAACCAAGACGTGGAGTTTGACTCGGATCAGATAATACAGACTCTGCAGTCTGATTGATTACGCTTTCCTGTCACGCTACAATCTATATATTTCTTTTTTAGACACTGTAAGAGTTTGTAACTCAGGCACCATTTATTTTGTATTGAACATTTTAATACTATAGTGCTACTTTGCATGTTAATTTATTATTTCGGGTTGTGTTTTCACACTGGACACTGCAATTTGTTACTTGCAGAGATTATGTAAAGCCCTTTATTTTAGTGGATCGCAAATTTCTCGGATTTATATATTTTTTTAAATGTAACTTTTATTCTAGCGTTTTTCACCTTTTTCATGATGTGCTTTTGCACTGTGAAAATATTTGAAATGACAAAACAGTGGACATACTGCAGCAGCTCTGAATTGTATTTCACCAGTCATTAAATATGTTAACTGCCCTTCTTGATTCTTTATCGTGACTGTGTGCTGGGCTTTACCTTTGAAATGTAAGCATGCTTAATTGTAAGCGTAATCTACCAACCTAATATATAAAATACTCCCTCTGCAATCATGCCTGTAAGTTCTCCCCTGCCTGAGTCAACGCCCACATCCATAAATGCAACACAGCGACTCTGCATTTAGTATGTTACCCCAGGGAACGATATTTCTGAGTTTAGCTTATGTTAAACTGTGTAGAATGTTATTCAAATTTAACAAAATGGTCCCGTGGGGTAGCAGTAAAAGCTAATGCCTTCAGCGCTGGGAGAATCGAATCTAGGCTGCTGGTTGCCGGGCTGGTGGGCTGCCCAGCAGCAATGCAATTAGCCGGTGGGGAGGGTTTCATTCTCTGGTCAGGGATCTCTCTGCCTGGCTCAGCTACCCCCTGTCTGTCGACTGCTGAATTGCCCTCTTATTCGGCCTCGCTGATAGGGCTGTGTTCCTCCGAGCAGTAAAACTGTCATCGTGCGAAGGAGCTCAGTGTAACAAAGAGCAGCTGCTATGGAGGAGTGGGGGCGGAGGAACTGTTTTTTATAATGCATTTATCAAATAGGGTATCTTTCAGCACCTTCAGTGTACAGTAAATAGAGAAAGCACATTTACATACAGCTTTTTTACATTTTTGTAACATTACTGGTTAAAACAAAATGCTTTTGTCATTACTCATTCTTGCATTATCTCTAGCTTGAAACATGAATTTATGTCTAAAGTCTTGTTTATGATCCTTGTGTTTTTATCAAGATCCGAACAAATACAAAACAAATTTATTATGCTGCGGTATCTTGCTATTTGTGAATCTGACTTTAGTGTTGCTGCTGTTAAAATTCATTTAAATTATCTTTTAATCGAAATGCAATTAGCACGGAAGCTGTATAATTAAAAAAAAAATAAACTGCCTTGGGCCAGTAGCCACACAACAGTTCATACAAAAATTTTCGAACAAATAAATAGTTATTATTAAGTTAAACTGTGTTTTTCTGTGGCTAATAATTAGCTTTAAAAGAAAAATTACACAACATCCTACACTTCAGCCTTGACTTAAGTCTAGTGGCCTTGGTGCCCTCTACAAATTTGCTGGTGTAAACACTGTAAACATGCACACACACACACACACACACACACACACACACACAGTGGTGGTTCAGTACCTGTGTTTGCCACTGGCTTGCCTCTTGTCCAACACTAGGAAGTGATGAGCTGGGTTGAGAATGTAGAAATCAACTCCACTCTGCGCCCCCCGAATCACCTGCCAAATACACAAACATGGTCACATGCAGGTAGACATGCACATTGCAGTACACGTCACACAGGGACATCAAGGCAGGAAGTGCCACCTGGTGGGCAAACACTGTCACTGCACCTTCACTATTTTATAAATTAAAGTGGTATAGGCTGTCCTTTATTGTGTTAAGGGAAGTTTTTTCATACGTCTGAAGAAACGCTTATTGAACTGATGGAACTTGGGCTGCACATGCTTCAGCACGAGTTATAAAGAATATGAGAATAAGGGGAGGATATGAAGGCATCTATCTGTTTAAACTGGAACATACTGGCAATATTTGTCCCCAAACAGGAAAACCAGCACAAGAAGGCTTCCATCACTTCTGATAAATTCCTGCAGTAAGGCTGGGGTAATGCATTGATCCATCGTATCGTTTGACCACCATCAACAGTCAAGCATGTGCATCGTTTTTTTGTTTTGTTACTTTTGACACCTCTTCCTCTCCCTGCTTGAGTTTTGACTATACGCATTCACACCTGATTTAATAAAAGGAAGGTAATTGTGTTTGGGTTTATTTGATCTATTTTAAACCACTACACATAAATGAATGGTGCAAAAACAACAAAGATCGCTTTCCAAAAGTAGCCTGCTTGGCCAGAAAGATCTTAAGTATCTCAGCAACATCAGTCCCAAGCAAGCATGTTTTCAGCATGGCTTGCAAGCAAGCTGCATTCCTCTTTAAAAGCAAAGAATGAGGATGCTATCTGGGTTCAGAAATCAGATAGAAGAAAGAATCTCTGTTGTTGCTGAAAATGAACCAGCCGTTACTTGAATTTACTTGTTTAATTATTCAATGGATTATTCGTGTGCTTTTAGCCCCACTTGGCGCTAATCAAGACGAAAATCAGGGAAGACATTTTTTAGTAGAGTTATGCATAATTGTTTAATTGATGTAATTAGTTTTCAGTAGTAGCTATTCAATACTGTATATTATCAGTAGCTTTAAATGACTTTTTTTAGGGCATCGATGCATCAGCTGTTCTGGAAACGATGCATGGATGGTGCAACACAGATTCTGCATAAGACTGTATGTGTATAGCATTTCATATAATATAGAAAAGACAGTAAGCAATAATTAATATGAAATAAACTGGACTACATTCTACACAAAGAAAAGCTAATATTTGGTGTGCTTTTTCTTTCATTGAAGTACAATTCTAAATGTTTAGCACGTGGCTGACGTTTGAACTCTTAACACCCCTGGCAGCCTCTGACTCACCTGGTAGTAGAATATCCACTGGTCACCGGGCTGCACAGGGAAGTACACACAGCTGTCCTGTCCTGGCGGGATGAGGACCGTTAGCCCGGACAGTCCCGGGGTCCCGTATCTGCCTGGGGGGCCGACCCCCACCTCCATACCCATGACCCCCCTGGGGAGCAAAACACCTCCCGATACCATCAGCAGCAGAGGCAACAAGAGCGGGCAAGGATACGGCATGACACTGTCTCCTAATCTGAATAACAACACAAGTGGGTTAGTGTTACTGCTCCCGTCTCTGGAGGTCCAATCTGGGCAGCTAGGTGGCGCTAGTGGGTTAATGGTAATGCACATCTTTTTCATATATTATGGGTTTGTTTTTATTCCTGGTCGCTTATGTCTAAGGAAAACCATAAGAAACGCATGTGGTCCATTCATACATCATGCACAGCCAGGTTCAGCATAGTAGTTTAAATAAAGGGCTATGGAATTTGCTGCGCAGTATGCTTACAATATGCATGGACATGATTGGTCATCATTCACGCTGTACCATTTTTAACCAAGAAATTGAATGCCGGCTTAACAGCCAATGAGACGGCTCTATGAGCAGTGCTCTTTGTAGCTTCATTCAGGGAGAACAGTGAACAGAAGGCACCGGCCTCCGATACGTTTTAATATAACGTTATTATTCTCATTTGCGCCGATACCTATTGAGTAATGTTTAACTTTTATTTGTAATAATATACATTATTTGGGATTGCTTGCCAGGAAAGGCGCTATATAAAAATTGATGGAATAAATCATGGGAGAAAAAAGTTGGAATAAAAGAGTGGATAAGATCTGAACCGGGTGACGACAGTAAAGGCTTCTTGCGAGTTTTGCAAGAGCAAAGTTAGAGCCCATTGTGCGGATTAAGTGTACATGGAAAATCAATAAAACACAATAAATGAGGTTTCTTTACGTAGACTTCAATATTCCAGGTGTGCTTATGTCTGGAATAATAGAATAAACTACAAACATAATTTAAAGTGTAAGATCATTTCTTTCAGTGTGTAAACGGGAGTGTCTAGAATTGGGCTTGTTTTGGACGTGTTTAGATGACGTTTTTTTGTTTTTTTTTTATCATTAATCTGGCAACACTGTCGGTAATTCGCTGGATTAGCCTTTAACCTGTCTCTGGAGGCCTGCGTTACACATTTGAAGGGAGGGTGGCGATGGGGGAGCGTCAGTTCGGTTGATAATTATTATTATTTTACCAACCAGTAGCGTCACGTGAGCTAACCGTTTACTTTAACGATCGGGCTTACGTTTCGGTTTCAACTTCAACGTTTTAGTAACAATTGGCGTTGGGTAGGTATAACATTATAGATATTTCTTCGTTTTTTTTTGTTTTTTTTTTATTTCAACAAACTCACCTTTCTCTTCAGAACAACGCCGCGCTCAGATTCAGTTCAGTGCAGTGGAAACGAGCGGCTGGTGGAGTGGAGAGGCCAGCCGCGGCTATTTCTGAGAAACGTTGTTGTTGCTAGGTGATGATCGTGTGAGCGCACGGCAGGGGTTCAAATAATGCGGGGACTTGCAGTTTGAAAAGGTAAAAACACTTATAGCAGGAACGTACTACAACGTGGGGATATATTATTGAATTACTGTATGATGTAAAAAAAAAAAAGAAAAGTTAACCGTTATCTAAAAAAATATTTAAAGTACATATAAAAATGGACACTTTAGCATCACAAAAACATTTAATAAAATTAAAAGAAATACATTCCGTTGACAGATTTGTTTTGTTTTGTTTTTAATACATTTTATTTTAAAATGCACCTTAAAATGTTCACGTGTACAAAATGTAATCCACATTGGTGGGTTGTTTATTGCCAGAATCTCACAAAGGTAAACAAAACGCATAATCATAGACATAAGGTTAGAATGTCCTACAAATCCCTTACTAAAATCTGAGCAAAACTATCCCACCCCTTCTTTGATGAAGGCTTTGCACCCGTTACCTACATCCCTTCCTGTGCTGTGTGACACATTCTCCAAACATGTACGTGAAACTGACAGACAGCACAGGAAGGGATTTTGTACCAGCATGCAACAGCAACACATTGCACAACAAAATAAATAGAAATATATACGATTCAACCAAGAGTGGTTTCTTCTCGTCCAATATAATTTGATACAGTGCTTGCAATTATATTAGGATGCAATTAAAATGTACATAAATAATATTTGCTTGATGTTTTCATTAGCGCCGGAAAGCCTCATAACCACTCAACATGTCCATTAACATCACAAACTGCTTTACAAGTTCCTTCTAAAAATGAATGTTACAATTCACTATTTGTTCAGTTTAAAATAGTAAACAAAAGCACACTTCTCCCCAACATGGGTTCAGCAGCTGCTTTTTTTCATAATCGTTTCTAATTTTGACATATACTTCTGTCTGTCTTTAGCTATGGGAGTCTTATATTTAGGGATAAACCAATACTGCCTGCGGCGGTGGTGATGGGGTGATGGGGCGATGGGGCGATGGGGGGGATGGGGTGGGGTGGTGTTCATCCTCTATAATATACAGCATGTACAGCTATTCCCTCAATAGAACTACTTTTTTTTTTAATAAAACATTTTATAAAAACACAAAATGTTTCAACTATTGCCATTATCAGCAACTTTCACCACAATTGGATGAATGATTCTCTAGATATATAGAAAAATGTAAGCAAGACAAACTGACATACACTTGACTTAAATTGTGATAGTCAGTAACTTGGGTTACAGAATGCCCAAACCAAGTTTCATCTAGATGAATATAAAAATCTAAATTAGATAACCTAGCCCCCCCCTCCCCACACACACACACACACACCCTCCTCCAACACACACAGTTCTGACATTCTTTAGCACAATACCTAGGGTTAAAGAATGTCCTAACCAAGTTTCTTCACAAATTGCATTACACTGATGAAGGCACTAGCCGAATGTCATGATTCGATAATTCACAAGGCCATGCTGACAGAACATGGTACATGTGCTATACACCACTTCATTCACTAAACTCAGTATTTGTGTCACGCAGCGTAACATCTAGCACTGCATAATATCACACCTCTTTACATCACTGTCCCTTGTTACGAAACCTGACGGTTAAAAACTGAACACAGAAATGACAGATCTCTAACAATCTAAAAAAATAATAATAATAATGAAACCCCCCAAAAAAACAACTTGAGATTCATGATTTCTTACTGTTTGGCTCCTGTGGTATCAAAAACACTATTATAATTTAAAAATGTAAGTTCAAATTACAGTTTCCCTTTTTAAATGTCCTTCATTTGAACCGTCCCCGTTTCATTTTCGGATGTTTGCAATCTTTGAGTGCTTCTCATTGCAACAGTGCAGTTACTCAAAGACCAAAGGAGCTCAGGAGCTGCCCTTCAGTGCTAGTTGATTCATGCAACATGGGCTAGATCAATAACAAACATTATAACTAGAAGTCTTCAGAATGTTTTTTTTTGTTTTTTTAGTATATTCTAAAACTTAGCACTATTGAGTATTAATAGTTTGGATATCCTGTTCTAATTCTGGCAATCCACAGCTGTGCACTCGGGCGCATACTCATATAAAAAGGACACTTCTGTGGATCTGGATTACATTACAATAGCAGGCAACTGGAATTGAAGAGCAGCTGAGCTCCAAGCCACCTCGACACAGACTTAATAAACACAGTATTTGAGAAACTGCAAAAGGAACCACTAAAAAGGATTGCAAACACGCAAAGGGGAGAGTAAAGACGCAGGAGGCGGTGTGATCTGCAGCCGGTTGCTGTGGTGTTGTTTATGTGAGCCACCTGGCGATGCACTCTGTGTAGACGGTCTGGTTGGAGTGCCACTTGGTGTGCTGCACGCCACTCATCTCATAGGTGACCAGGTCTCCTCTGGCATCCAGGGTCTTCAGACCAAAAGTGTCCTTCAGGTAAACCTGCAGCAAGAGAAACGCACAGACCTCAAACACAGGGCCGGATTCAGAAAGCAGGTTTCATTTCTGTAGCGGCTGAAAGGGGTCCGTTTGATCAACCCATGTGCCCTGCTGGGATAATCTTATGTAAAGGTTAATGGCCAGACTTTCAGACAGTTTACTCCAGTCTTTTTTTTTTTTAGAAAGATGAAAATCCAATAGTAATGTACAAAACTGAGAAACAAACAGCTGAAGAGTGCTGAAGATATTTTCAGTCACATGACTTGGATGTTTGATTGGAGTCAACAGGTGTTTCTCTTTTTCATATCCTTTTTTTTTTACCTTTTCTGTTTTATGTATTTGCTATCACGGAGTGGCTCTAGGTTTTGTTGCTACAATACTGAGTCGTCGTGTCGCCCCCCTCCTTTTTTTTTTCTTTGTCTATCTGCTTTTAAATCTGTAATCATGTGACGTGACCCAGGATTGGAAAGAAGAGTCCTACTGCAGTTTCACACATTCCAGCTTTTACTATGAGCTTGATTAGTCCCAGTGTGTCGGTAACAAGTGTAGCTGTCTTAGTAAACTCATAGTGAAACCTGGAATGGATCAAACTGCTATGCAAGGGGTGTCTTTCCATCCCTGTGACCTTTCAACTATGCCAGCCCCACCTACTGTGTATATATAATGTAACTGCATAAAAAAATAAAACACAAGCCACGCAATCATAGCAAACATCATAAAAGTTGATCAAGCATGTAATTTAAAGAACAAAACAAAAATCTAGTACCATGCTAGGTTATTGTTGATGCACGAACTTGACCAGCTCCGACAGTCACAATGCTCTGCTATAATTGTACCATGGAACAAAAAAGCTATTTTAACATGCGCTGCAAACATGTGACTCAAAGAGGAGACGGTGAATCTAGACATCAAAACAGAGAAGTTGAAACATTACTCACCATCTGGTCTCTCATCTCCACAACCGTCTCGTTCTCATTGTAGAACGCAAAGTGGCTACAAGGGGAGAGAGAGGCATTTTAAACACAGTAATCTCTGTGTATAGGAACACCTCCTAAGAGAACACTTCGGCTTAGGGAACAACCTTGTGTTAAAATGAATTTTCCCCATTGTAAATGCTCCGGCTAAAAGGAACAGGAACTTCCTTTAAAAGAACATATTTTTGGCACCGATAGCAATTAGTTGCTAACCGCTTCAGAATTGATACAGTACGGTTTTGTAACCTGATAACGCAAACTCAAATGCTTTATTCAATCTTTTCAAAACTGACTTGTCATCATGAGAGTAATCAAGAGCTGCTGCAGAATTTATTGTGTGTAGGGCTGTGCTGTGTTAATAACCATTGTGTTAAAATTCATTCTCGTATTCATAATTGCCATTAGAGCTGCTGCTGCATTTTTACCGTATGTAGGGGTGCTTTGTTAATTTAGTTTGTCAGTTAGTTTATTTGTATAGTTTATTATCATACACTTCCCTAATGTCTTTCACTTATTCTGTTCATTTCATACGTTGATGCACGTGCATCATGATATAAGTAATACATTTGAATTTATTGATTAATATCATGATTGGCCTTGGCATGTTGTGTCAGGTGGTCACTTCGGCTAAGAGAGCATGCCTTGCTTCCCGAGGGGTGTTCTCTTAGCCAGAGACTACTGTATTTCGATATTTCTCGAAGTTTAAATATAAAATCAGACAGACAAGAGACAAGAAAACAGACTTTTCTTGGTGAAGGGGCAAATGTTTCTGCGCAGTATGTTACAGCCTGCAGCCACCTCTATTGAAGTGCAGAGCAGAGAGCTTTCAATACATCTGCTCTGGTCGTACCGTCACTTTCGCTATTTCTAAAATATTTCTCTATATTTGCTGCATTAAATTTGTCAATGTCTATATGACTTGCCATGCCAAAGAACATTGGAATTTGAAATTGAATTAGGACAGCAAGAGAGTGAGAAGAAAGAAATAAAGAAAGAAAGAAAGAAAGAAAGAAAGAAAGAAAGAAAGAAAGAAAAGAAAAAGCACTTACCTGGACTGCCAAGGTGTGATGACACCATCGTCTGGCCCTCCGATTAAAACAAGCTTCTTGATTCGCAAGAAATTGTTCTTCCAGACTGAAACACAGAAAGAGTAGAGTCAGGACTTGGGCTGCAGTGAACTAACTGAACTGTATCATTTACAGACCTCTACTCACGGTGCCAGATTCACAAAAAAGAAACACAATCTACATCAGAAACCCAAGTCAGTGCCAGCACTAACTGAAAAACTGTTCAAGCTACAGTATAGCAAACGAGTAATGTACTGAGGGTATCAGTGGATGAGATCTGAGTCTAATATAAAAGGTGTAGTGGATGACTGAATCAGGGATGGAAATAAGACTCCTATTGCATAGCAGATTCACCCAATCCAGGTTATAGTACAAACTTGATTAGCTCAGGAGAGTCTTATGAAAACACATAGTAAAACAAGGAGTGGCTCAAACTGTGATGCAATGGGAGTCTTATTTCCATCCCTGTGAATGTTTAGCAATAGTAAACTAAACTGAATCCCGGACATATTTAATGTACAGAGACGGGTTTAGTTAACAGTACCTGTAGCATCGGGGTTCTCTCGTTCATTGTTTAAAACAGCCAGGAAATCGCTGCTATTCAAGTACATGTCCTGGTGGTGAGGATCTGAGGGGAACAAAACATCTTCAGAAAATGCACATCGAATCAGAACAACCAATCAGAGGAAGAGAGATACACAGTAAACCTTCCTAATACCCTCTATAAGATCTGCTAAGGAATGTCCACACCAAGTATCACCAAAACCAGGTGAATGGATCCAAGAAGAGTAAGCTACTTCAAATTATATTTTCCTCTATTTTATTGCCCTTTTACATGTTCATAACTTTAGCAATCGTTTGGTGTCATTCTTATGGTAATTATGGAGAGTTAGATGGTGCACTTCAGCTCTACTTGCCTGCTATAGATACATGTAACATAGGTTAGATCAGTCAAAGTGCCTTTATATTAGTGAGCCATCTAGTGCACAACTAGTGTACTGCCAGCAAAACATATGGACACTACATACTATATCTATGGCAATCGATTAGAGCTGAAGAGCAGCTCCTGAACACAGGTGAATCAATCTTAACTGAAAAAAATAAAAGAATGAAAACCCTGTAATGTTTAAACATGTGCTTCAAACAGAAATTGTTTGAAAGAAAACTGGAAACGAAGGAGTATTTGAAACTTTATTACTGTGCCGATTCCCTCTGGAGTTTGAATAGAAAATCTACACTACATGGGGAGTCGATGCAAAGTCGCTATGAACACTAAACAAGCGTAGGTGTGTTACAGTTGGTATGAATACACACTCTGCCTATTTCATTTCACTTAATTAACAAAATAGCACACCTGTAAAATGATCATTTGGTCTTATTATGCATCACGCATGTAGCTAATCTGTACATCGCATGTATCGTGATACCTATCATATCGCAACCTGCATATCGCGATACATATCGTGACATTGCTGTAGCGTTACATCCCTATTTTTAATAAATGTGGTGTGTGTTTCTGCAAAATGATAGCAGACTTAGAAAGGGAAGAAGTGAATTAAGCAATGGGAAAAACAGAGATGGAAAAAAGTCTCCCATTGCATAGCAGTTTGATTTATTTCTGGTTTCACTAAGAGTTTACTAAGACACTCCTAAGCTTGTTACCGATACAGTGTAGCTCAGGGGTTCAGGGGTGGGCTGCGGGAGCGATGACATTCTATAGATTTTTTTTTCTATTAAATAACAAAAGGAAGGGGCCGGCGGTATTGGCGGACTGTCAATCAAAGCAGAAATTCACAAATCAGAGCTAACAGATTGCCTACCTGTAGGCGGGATTTAGAGCGAGAGCGCTAAGGTTAAGGTCATGTGATCGCTCTGATGGCAGATGCAAACAGTGTGTTAATAAAATTACGATATGTCGAATCCGCTACCAAAGAATACGTTTTGCAGAGTATAAAGAATAAAAAAGGCAGCTGCAGGAGAATGCATTTGTACCGCGGGCTCAGCTTTGAGGTGCTGGAATGTTTTTTCTTCTTTTGTAGAAACGTTTTCATACTAACTTTTGTACTTGATACCATTCATTTAAAAATTCAATTGATGCCTATGATGAATACGGTTTTTTGTCACTAATAAGCTAGTACCATTTAAAATACAGTACTTTGATGTAGGTTTCAACATTAACTAAATCAAGTTATTAATCAAACTGATAAATCTTGTTACATACCGGTAATTAATTTGTTAAAATGTTTGGATATACTGCTATTTTATTGATTACTGGCTTGTCTTAAAACAACGCTAGAATATGTTTTGTTGGAGAATAATAATTAAAAAAAATTCGCAATTTTTTTTTGGGGGGGGGAATGTTGCAAGTTTTATGTACAGAGTAGTTGTGAAAAAAGGACCTTATGCAAAGCTCTCGTTTCCTTCTGCATTGTGCGCATGACAGTTCAGCGTGAGAGGTAACGGCTGGACGATTTAGTTACACAGTGTTCAGATATTAGGATTTGAGAGTTATGTTTTTGCGCACGTTGTACTGGTTTTACTCAAACGTGATTCCAGTTCAGGTATTCATGAATGGAAATAATAAGAGACATGCACTTTCTTGTTTGATGACCAAGAAAAATAACTAACTGCATTTCTAAAATGTTAAATTATACAAAGGTACCTAATTTAAAGGTTTGATAAAAACACCTGTTTAGTTTTTGCAATTTATTTTATATACTAAAATTAAAGTGTTTCAAAAAATATATTTTAACTTCGTGCATAGGCTATTCTATATGATTTCCATCGTTCACAATATTTATTCAAATGAATAAAGGGCAGTTTGGGTTAGGTTTATTTATAATGTTACAAATTTAAACACATAAAATGTTTTGAATTTGACATTTTCATGTCAAATTAAATTTTCAATAAAAGGATTCATAGCAGACATTACAATAAAACATATAAACATTAGGAAATGCAAGTGTATAAAAGTGTGTTTTAAGACAGGATTTAAAAATAATAAATCAGAGTCCTTGATCCCCCTCTCAGGATGAGCAATCCACAATCTTGGTGCATAACTGCAGCATGCCCGGTCACCCACTGAATGTAGCCTTGTTTTTGGAATAATTAAAAGACCAGAGTCCAGTGACCGCAAATTCTGTGAAGGAATATCATTATGTGCCAAATCTTTTATTTTGCATGGAGCCAATCCATAGGGCCCTAAACTTGACAAGCAGCCAATGCAAGGATGCCAAAACAGGAGTCATATGTTCACAGGATTTAGATTTAGTTAAAACCAGAGTAGCCGAATTCTGAACATATTGCAGCCTGTTGAGAACCCTCTTAGAGACTCCAGCAAGCAGAGCATTGCAGTGATCAAGTCTAGAAGAGACAAAGGCATGCGCTAACTTCAACAAAGACAGAACGGAACAGAATCGGGCAATATTATGTAGAAGGGAAAAATGACATCCTGGGGAGATTCCGCACATGGGACTCAAAATACCAAGATTTCTCATTTCAGACCTAAACCCAATCTCAAGCCCATCGATAACCATGCTAAATGTGTCAAGTTTATGCAATTGATGACTATTCAACTACACAAAAAGTTCTGTTGTATCCATAATTTAATTTCTATCAAGCCATTTGTTAAGTACAGAGACAATGAAATCAGTGTCAGTTTCAGTCTGCAGATAGATATTGGCATTGTATTGCATCAGCAGTGAAGACATTAAAAAAGCCTCCAGCTCACCGTTCCAGTAGTTGCAGATGGACAAGCCCTGCCCCACGTGAGTGTAACAGAAGTGAAAGAGATTGGTCTTGACCAGGGTGGGGAACACCCACTTCAGATAATCAGTGTCTGTGAAGAGAGAACGGAAACACTTTCCTCAATGTGGGACCATTCACTAGCCTCTTATACCTGCCTTCCTCTGGAGGCCTGGGTTCCAACCCAGGGGGTGGCTAGGTGGCGCTAGAGGGTTAAGAACATAAGAAAGTTTACAAACGAGAGGAGGCCATTCAGCTCATCTTGCTCGTTTGGTTGTTAGTAGCTTATTGATCCCAGAATCTCATCAGGCAGCTTCTTGAAGGATCCCAGGGTGTCAGCTTCAACAACATTACTGGGGAGTTGGTTCCAGACCCTCACAATTCTCTGTGTAAAAAAGTGCCACCTATTTTCTGTTCTGAATGCCCCTTTATCTAATCTTCATTTGTGACCCATGGTCCTTGTTTCTTTTTTTAGGTCAAAAAAGTCCCCTGGGTCGACATTGTCTATACCTTTTAGGATTTTGAATGCTTGAATCAGATCGCCGCGTAGTCTTCTTTGTTCAAGACTGAACAGATTCAATTCTTTTAGCCTGTCTGCATAAGACATGCCTTTTAAACCCAGGATAATTCTGGTCTCTCTTCTTTGCACTCTTTCTAGAGCAGCAATATCCTAGACTAGCCTATCACCTTCCTCTGGAGTCCTGGGAATCGCTGTGTTAATGCAGTCTCTTTTTATTGCTACTATTCATTCCATCAGCGATTCAGTTTTCGTAAACTAAACTTACTTTACATTAGTCTTTCTTTTCCTATTAGCAATATATGTATACAGATAGCTATACCAATATGCATGCATGTATCTATCTGCTATATACATATATTTTGTATGGAGCTCCCTGGCTCCAAGCCCTTACCTCCGTACTGACCAGCCTGCGGAGAGGACAGGGAGATGAAGGTGTCCACATTGTGATCCGGAAGAGTGGAGAGAATCCCGCGACACACCAGCCCGCCTGACACAGGGAACAGAGAGATCCAGTTAAAAAATAAGTTTGGTTTCTTCTTTTCCGTTTCACAACAATCACACAGATTAGCATGTCGTGGTTACATATGAATAGCAAAGAATTAAGGTCGTCCCAGTTCATAGTTCATTGCAATCATATTTCAGTTACTCAGATAATGTGTTTATATACTGAAAAAAAATGAAGCTACTAGACATGTAATGATACATTAATGTCACGACATTATATGGTGTGTATGACAATACGTGTGATGATCCTGATGGGCTACTTTTATGATGCACAATAAAATCAAATGGTAATTTGATGATGGCCCATTTTGTTAAAAGAAAAAAAAAATCAATGAGACAAAATCAATGAGACCAAGTACAAAACACGCTTATTCTTCATTCAAGAACAGTTTGGTGAACTACAATGAGCCGAGTTGTTGTGCTTTTGGTCTTGTATCACGATACAATACATCATATAGCGAAAGCATCACAGTTCAACAATACACAATGAATCATTAAACTCCTGGAAGATACTTCGTCTTTAAATCTGGTTTTTGCGTCAGAACTTTTTCATCATCGATTTATTAAACCCAAGTTATCACGTTTCACAAATTCAGACATTTAGCAGGAAATGCATCTCCTTTGAGAAACGCAACAGATTAAAATGTTCAAAGCTGCTTTAGTTTTACCCTGCGAGTAGCAGATGAGATACTCCCTGTCAGATGCGTGTTGCATGATGGGATAGCTGCTATGGTTTTACCCTGAGAGTAGCAGATGAGATGCACCCCTTTGGCTGCGTTTTGCATGATGGGATAGATGGCGTCCTTGAAGCCCTCCACCTGTTTCCACATGGGCTGCAGGCTCTCGCTGTGATCGAAGAGGTCGATGACCGTGACATTGGTGCCGGGGTGAGTCTGCAAAACAGAATACCGGCCGGTCAGAGACATGCACCCTCCACACCAGGGGACAGAAAACCAGAACGTGCTAGCCTAACTTAAGAACATTTCTCATAGTAAAAGCATAGCCACGTGTAACCTAGTGCAGTGAAAGCATGGTTAACTACAGGGAATGACTGTGCAGAGATGGAAATAAGACTCCTATTGCAGTGATACTGTGTAAGTAACAAGCTCAGGTGTGTCTTTAAAACTCACAGTAAAACCAGAAATGGAATGGGAGTATTACTTCCATCCCTGCCATGCTCTTGAGTTTTTAAATAAGTTTTTTTTTTTTTTTTTTTGCTACAATGTGCAATTGCAGTTCACGCATTTTCAAATCTATCCGACAAGCCTTGTAGTCACAAGTTTTTACAGAAATATCCATGTAAGATACTAGGCTAGATTCTCCAAGCTTTCACTCCACATTGTCATTAGCCCACAGTCTGCATGCTGCACGCTCAGGCTAATGACTAGAGCTATCAGCAATATGAAACAGTAGAGAAGCATGACCAACAACTACTGCAAGTACAGACAGACGCCTTCATACAGCAAATTGAAGAGGATAGTGCAGTAGAATGTAATTTTAGCATCTGTGTGTTTACTTTATTCTTCCATAGTTTCATTAAAAGCTGGCAGGTGCCAAACTGAAACTGGATGTCTATAGATAAAGACAAGCAGGAATCACACAGCAGGACCAAGTGGCACACCATTATCGTGGCACACTGGCTGTCTGGAGTACTAATGGAAATAAAATGAGATTTCTGTTGTGAACAGACAGACAGCATGGAGGAATTATAGTGTAGTGTCAAACTGAACAGGATTAAAAATACACTGGCTGTGGTTTAATGAAACTGAACTATGAAAGAATGTAATGAAACAAGGAAGCCACTAGTCAAACTGTACAGGATTGTAGGGTATTGTCTGTTGCTTAAACTCTGGAAGAATGAAATAAACCAACAGACACCAAACAGAAGGAGTTATACTTTAGTGCCAAACTGAAGAGGATTCAGAGACACTGACTGACGCTTTAAACAAACTGAACTCACTGAATGTAAAAGAAGAGACACTATTGTAGTGTCAGACTGAAGAGGTTTGTGGGATACTGTCTGTAGCTTTAACACACAGAGCATGAACATAAGAAAGTTTACAAACGTGTTGTGTAAAGGAGTCTTTCAGTTTGCAGTCAGTCGCGTTGCAGAAACCCCAAGCAAAAAACAAAACTCTGAATGCATCTTGTGAAGGAAAACCCAGAGATGAGTTGTTCTCGTGTGTCAAAACAGCCTGCGGTTATTTAACTGAAACAGAAAGCACTCAGAACAGCGTTCACTCTGATCTGTAGACTGCTTCACATTTTACTATTATTTAAAACACTACTCTGCTTTCAGATAGTTGCTTGGTCACCTGTAGAGTGAAAGACCAACAGCTTTTTTTCATGTAATTAAGCACCCAGTCATTCCCCCAATTGACTGACATGCTTTCAAAGCAGTACAATTACCCAGAAGACACTGCGGAGGTGAAAAGACCTCGGAATTGCAAGTAACAGAGTTACTGAGAACATTCTTTAAACTAACTTAGTACCAGATATCAAGTTTTAAAGACCAAACTACCTGCTTGCTATACAGTAAGACGTATTTAGCTCATTTAAGTGACATTAACAGAATTATGTTCATAGCTACGGTCACTAGGAAGTGTTCCCATCTCTTGAAAGTCTTCTCGCTGTGCACTTGATTTTTCTTGGCCTTTACTAATGCACTTTAAACATGTTGTCTAAATAGCTTGACAGGTCATTCACTTGAGTTTAATTTGCAGAAATGGAAAATGTTTAAGCTGCACCATAGAAAAGGTTGCCATTTTTTATTTGCTAAAATAATTTTTGGTTTCTCTCCAAACCAGTTTTACAACAAGCACTCAGATATCTAGCATACGTTGCAAAGCCGATGCAGAGCTTGATCCAAGTAGTTCTCCACGTGAATTTGTTTAATGCAGGTTTAAAACATACATGCTTCCATACATCCTTCGGGGGCTCGTCCGAGTTATTCAGCCTCATCCTCACTCCTGGAATAATAACTATAGCACTCTATGAACGCTCATGGTCTAGCGGGATTTATTTCACAATAAAAAAAAGAGATATTTCACGATTGAACATAAGATTTATTAAAGCAGAAAACAATAGCATTTCTCTACAGTTACTAAACAGTAAATGTTGCAAAAATACTTAACATACCTAAACAATAATTGCTAAACTACAGAATATGTATTTTTTGTCCACCTTTTAAAGACAATACATTTTCACCATCAGTGAATTATCAAAAAATATATATAAATAAAGATTAAAATACAGACACGTGACCGAGCGATCTTTAGCAGAAATGTTTCCGATCTTTGATGCAGGTGGTGTCTTTTTAGTTGCGCAGCTCTATGTAGTGTGTGTTCAATCATTTACCGGAAGCAAACTAAACCGGCTGCCAGGTTCCTAAATGCAGTGCAAGGCAAACGCTTGCTGTATTTATTTTTAAATGCTAAAAAAAATTATATTAACACTGATATTTCAGAAATGGGAATTTGTCACTGGGAACAACATATTACATGACAGTGGGTACATTTCATGGTGCTAAGACTGTAAAATCTGTGGGAAATAAAAAAATACAGCCTTACTCATGGTGCGTCCTCTGTCTGTTCTTTCACATTGTACTTACTTACGAACTTGAAGAGGGGGCGAGTATCCATTCAGGGGCAAGTTATAATGAACAAAAAGTCTGAGTGGTATGTGATGAATTGCCCCCACTTAGGTTCGTTGCCCCTTTAAAGATTGACCCAGACACAGAAATTGGGGGTTCAGCGCTTCCGCGCACTTTTAATAATACAAATAATAAACAAAATACAAAACAAAAACAAATACCTAGCTCCTTCGGAGCGCTAACTAAAACTCAGGAACACCTATACTATAAAGTGGGACGGCTAAGCCGTTTCCCCACAACACAAAACACACAGTAACTCTTCACTTGCCGACTGCTTGGAAACAGAGCACACCTTCCTACCTCCTTCTATACAGCAGCCGTGAGCAGACTGACTGCACCCCTTATATACCCTGCACCTGGTCCTAATTTAACAATAATTACCAGGTGCAGGGGATAATTAACAATTAACACAATGTGCATTCCGCACATGTTTTTCTTCATGCAGGGAGGATTAACCCCCTCCCTGCTGTGTTACAGGTATTAAAATAGACAACTGTCCAACTTAGGATCCCCCAAAGTCAACTCAGATTCCATTGACCTTTTATGTTCCATCCTTTTGAAGTGATATAAAGTATTTGACTGTATTTAGATTTCATGGTTGTTTCAAGCGCACAGTCTCAAGCCTTTCCCACAACCACGGTTTTAATTTAGAAACAGTTTAAGAGAAATATAAAACAGGAACGAAGCGATATTTGGGGATGTGTACATTTTTTTTTTTTTTTTGACCAAAACGATACACTGTTTGAAAAACCAGTTCCTCTTAAAAGGGTTGTAGCAAACAAAATAATTTCACTTCCAATCACTATACAGGTCTCCAACAAGCAGGTTTGAAAGTAACACATGTTCAATTCGCTTCATAACCTCTGGTAGTAGCAGGTCTGCATGCTGGCTGAGAGAGCGCGTTGGTTTTCGCTGTGGATTTCAAAGGCTCTGACCCTCCCGTGGGTTAGAGAAGCAAAACCAACAGGGACTGTTTCTCCTCATCACGCTACAGAAGATCATGCTGGCCAGGATCCTGGTGAGCTGAGGCAGACTCCTGCAGGGCTGGCCTTTGTCATCCAGGGGCCAGTAGCTGGCCCTTTTAAATTCAGGTTAGGAAGGGATACAACTAAAGTGTTAACAATTTAAACGAATAGGATGAACTACAGAATATAAGAATCCCATTCAATTACAAGATCACTTGATAGTGGGGGTTCACTGCAATTGAAGTCCTTCAGGTTAGCGTTGCTTTAACCCACTGCCATTGTCTAACAGAAACTCAGAGCTAAACAACACAACGCTGAGATAAGAGCTTGTGATTTCAAACCGAGATTACTTTACAGTGATCAGGGTTTAAATCTGCACTGTGTTTATGGAGTGTGAACAATGAAACCAAACTCTAGACATACATATACTGCAGTAGCGTCATCACTGTGCAAAACAAGATATGCTTTCTTCTGTGCTTGACGAGTTAGCTTTAAATATTGAATTGGAACAGCAGCACTAAAGCTTAGTGGAGGGATGGAAACAAGACTCCCATCGCATTGCAGTTTGATCTAGTCTGGCTTTACTATGAGTTTAGTAACTTGTCTGAGCTTGCTACCTATACACTGTGGCGAGTCAAGCTCGTATTAAAACCTGGAATGGGTGAAACTGCTATGCAATAGGAGTCTTATTTCCATCCCTGTAGTGATAATTCTGGAAATGTGCACATATGAGAAAGAAAGAAAGAAAGAAAGAAAGAAAGAAAGAAAGAAAGAAAGAAATACAAAATGTCTGGTCTTAAATCTAATCCCACCTTTACCTGCCTAGAATTTGAAGAAATGCAAAAGTTTCTGATGTTAAAACATAAAAAAAAACTATGGTATTGGTAAGTCATTTAATGTAGGCACTTAATTGCTTGATCAAGTGGTGTACTTGCAAACTTTGTTTTGTGTTATTTTTATTTACAGAGCGATTTGTTTATCATAATTTAGCAATTCCAACATCTGGTACCTTTGTATGAGGTATTTGTTGGAATTCTGTCAGAAACTGGGATTATACCCACAAGCCAGCTGATAACCATTGAACTGTGAAAAGAATGCCTAGACATCTACGAAAACCAAACTGAACTGACCAGTGAAACAAGAGAGCTCCTAATAACAGCAGCACCTCACAAAGAAAGTCAGTCAGATTATTGCTGAAAAACTCAATTTCTAAGGGTGCAGGGCGACAGATGCTACAGTGTTATGGGACCATAACATCTTAACCAATCTTGCAGGGTCATGTAGTCAAGGAACACTTCTGGGAGCAGGGTTGTGATTTTAGGGGATTGCACAGGCCAATCCTATTCAGCGTTGTGCGATAATCACCGTAACTCCTGAGTCACAGAAATAGCTATGATTACTTTAATGTAGTTGTTATCTCATGAATAGTCTGCACTGTTGAGAATTACTCCCAGCTTATTTCCTTACAAAGAGCTACACATTCCCTCTTAATCCAATCAAGTCTGTTTGTAAAAGAAAAAAAAAAGAATTATTTGAACGCGAAACAAACATTGCTCAAGTCAAACATTACCCATGTGTCCATAAACAAACAAATCAGGCCTTTAACTGCCTGAACTCTGAACTGGGTTGTGCAGGTAGTTCTGCTTGTAAAATGGTTCACAGTATAATTCTGTGGAACTGGAGCTACAAGACCGGAATGGAAGGAGTTCTAAACCACTGTACTCTAACCATCTGACATTAGAATGTTAACAGCCAATCATCTGCAATCATGTGACACGCTTCCTGACTACTGCATAAAATACTCCTCAACTGCTTTTCTGTTGGGAGACAGGGAAGCATATCGGAGATGCACCCTGAATCTCACAGGGATTGCCCTGTGCAACACCGATATGCATCCCCACCTCTCCTTTCTGTATTATGCTCTGGTTTGTTTTGATGGGGGTGGTGAGGGGATATGCATAACCCACAGTGCACAAACTCAGTGTTTTTCAATCTATTATACTTTAGCTGCCAGACATGAGTTATTAAAAGAAAGCAGCTTGTTTCTCATATGAGGAGCAGTTTCAGACACAAGTGTGTCAATGCAGAGACATCTAAAAATAATAATAAAATATAAAATATGTAGACAGACTGTACACCTTGATGGTTTTACAGAGAGCATGTTGATTGTTTTGCTATATAAAAATACAGCTTTTCTAGCAAACACAGAGCCGGCACCTGTGTGAAATGTATATGTGTGTACAGTCTTCCTACATATTTAATATTATTATTATTACAGATATAAACGGCTTGGTCTCTCTCGCTGTGCAGCTGTGCACACTTGGCCTCTCTCTCTCTCTCTCTCTCTCTCTCTGCCTTGACACACTTTTGTCTGAAACGGCTCCTCATGGATAAAGGGGGATTTGGAGTGGTAATGTATCATTACAATACGATCCTATTGAGAGCAGACAGACAGGGATTAGTAGGGACTGCTAACAATGTGCCTGTCCGACTGATGCCAGTGGCAATGCAACAGTCAACAGAAACTCAAAGAATAAAAGGATTCCGCCTCATAGGTAACCTTTGAAAACGTCTCCTCTCTGTACATAACCTAGCACGAAAACGTCTCCTCCTTGTACATAATCTAGCACGAAAACGTGGGTGCTGCTCCATAATATTTCTAACCTGACTTTGGGCAAATAAACCAAAAGAATAAACTCAGCTAGTCTGATGCAGACGCAACCAATCGTGTTTATTATATACAGAGCATATGTTATGTAAAAGTCAGAATATTGGCAAATCTTAAATTTACAAAACGGTATATGTTCCAGATAAACATGATAACGCTTTATTTCGGACATTTACCGTTAAATCTTAAGTGGCTTTGGCTAATGACCGAATGTCTTGCTTTCGAACACTGTAAGGCTTCAAGTCCTGTGCAACTCCAAATGTCACAAGAGTCTATGAAGCAGTAAGTAAATATTTAGTGCCTGAATTTGTTGCATTTTGTGTTTTACGAAAAGTGTGATTTTCTGTTGAAAAAACAAAGGTCCCAAGTGATTTAATTTGCATTTAACAGAATGTTATTTTTCATCAAACTACTACGTACAGCATTTTGAGTACAATATCCTTTAACACCATTGTGAATTGTTTTATATCAAAATTTACCAGAATGTTGGTAGTTCTTCATAAGTGGATCACAATATTGAGCAATTCAGCACGGTACTGAACAATTGTGCATTACTGTAAGCTCATTAATTGTTATTTTGTTAATGGAAAATGTGTATGCAGAAAACAAATTTAATGTTCGACATCTGTTTTTTTAATGGAAAATGTGTCTGCATAAATAAATACATTCTTCGACAAAATGATTATTTTGTTAATTGACAGTTTATATGCAGGAATAAATACATTCTTCAATGATGAGATGACTGCATTTACCGATACGCTTCAGTAAATCATAAGATTAACCTGTAAAATGTCTGAAAAGCGATCTATTTCTTCCTAATTTTGGACATTTACGACCTTATTTGTTAAAATGTTGACATTTACCGATAAAACTGACCCAATTTGGACTTTAGCCTTAACAGATACATTCTCAGTATTTTACAGCCGCCTGACAGCCAGGGTTGTCAGACTTGTGACAGAAAAATAGCGACCTCGTTCTTCAAAAAAAGACCAAAAACAAGCACAACCCGCGACTCAAATTCCGACCCGCGACTCTCTTTATAAGCCGACCTGGCGACTCTGCAGACAGCACGGTGGTCACGTGCAAGCGTCCAGGCGATCAGGTTCACTTGCATATTGCATTGCAGTGTAAAATCAAACGAACCGGTGCGATTATAGTGGCGAAGAACTCCGTAAAGCGAACCTAAATTCAACATTTTAGCTCGTTTTGAAGTGAATTCGAAATCAGATTTTTATAAACTAGGTATGAAAGGGCTCCCAAGTTTCACTTCTTCCTAAAGTTTATTCCAAGACCATACAGCAAAAAAAAAGATGTTGTTATGTAGTAGGTACTCTAAAACAAATACAGCTTCTCGTTATATATAATCTTCAAAGCAAATCTACACACTTACCTCGTTGATGTAGCCAAGGAGGGTTTTAAAGTCGCTGGAACTGTCGAATAACCCGTGCACAATGATTATGGGTTTGTAACAATACACAGCGTTCAGGACAATTAAAAGCAGCAGCGTGCAGCAGCCTGTCGCAGAAGATCGCTTGTTGTTTACAGTGTGCTGTAACGGGGTCATGATACTGTGTGATAAGAGTAGTTCTACCGGTATATAATATATATACTTTAAAAATTAATAAAAAGACATGAATACAAATTATGAATTGCGAACATACAGTAGAATCGGTACCGGCTGAGGTCTCGGTTTTTGTTTTTTGGTTTATTTTTTCAATTTTAAAATACAATACAGCAAACAAACCCTGTCCGACTGCTGCTTGAGAGTACAGCAATATCCTGACGTTGCCGCTTGCAATGTTTTTATGTTCCTCCTTCATGTCCTCAGCGTGACGTCACGTCCGCCTTCCTCTATCCCGAACAGCCAAGGAACCAAACGCGTCCATAGCGACACAGCAGCATCATATCTTCAAAAACCCTTTTTATTCGAGTGACTTTTTTATTTCGACATTTTAATAACCTTATCTGTTGAATAATTCCCCGTTAACGTAAAATATAATACCTGTAGCCTACTTTGTGATAAAATAATAAAATATTCAAAAAGACAAACGGAATGTATATTTTACATCTCTAATATGAAATCTCTCTCTCTCTCTCTCTCTCTCTCTCTCTCTCTCTCTCTCTCTCTCTCTCTCTCTCTCTCCATATTTTAGATTACAAGTAAATGAAACAGAAAAATATCATATTAAAAATGTTGCATTGACTGATTTGTCAGCAATTGTTTTATTATACAGCATGTGTTACCATGTATGTGTCTTTTAATTCACCTACATATGCATTCCTCTTAATATGTTTTGATTATATTACATCAGCTATATATTCAATTAATTGTCTGGTTGCCGTAGCCTAAATAATTTCTATCATATAAAACCAGGTGTGTAGGCCTATGTAATTTAACTCACAGCCCGTGAGCATACTTTATTCTGCCCGTCAGCTTGTGTATTCAGCAACAGCCTAAGAACCCTGAACTCTGAACCCTGGAACAAGAAGTCAATGAAAATAGCTATCTGTTAATGGGAATGTTTTTACCAGAACTAGTCAGATCAATACAAGTGTCGTGGTTAGGGGCTCTGGACTCTTGACCGGAGGGTCGTGGGTTCAATCCCTGGTGGGGACACTGCTGCTGTACCCTTGAGCAAGGTACTTTACCTAGATTTCTCTAGTAAAAACCCAACTCTTTAAATGGGTAATTGTATGTAAAAATAATGTGTAAAAAACAATGTAATTGTATGTAAAAATAATGTGATATCTCGTAACAATTGTAAGTTGCCCTGGATAAGGGCCTGCTAAGAAATAAATAATAATAACTAGTGAAGCACCCTATGTTTCAAAAGTCTTTTGTGGATTCAACGTGATCCTTTCAGCTTATATTTGTGTTTTATTTTATTTTTAAAAGCATTATACATTAAAGTTATACTGTAATATATATATATATATATATATATATATATATATATATATATATATATATGTGTGTGTGTGTGTGTGTGTGTGTGTGTGTGTGCGTGCGTGTGTGCGTGCGTGTGTGCGTGTATAGCTCCAAGTGTGCAAACAATAAAGCTGTAATTTTACATATTGTAAGGCAGTGCTGCCCAAACCCAGTCCTGGAGAGCCCCTATCCAGCAGGTTTTATAGGTAACCTTTAATCATCAATTTCTTAACACCTGGAACAATTTTATTGTGATCAATTAAGCAGGTGATTTATTAAATGAAGTCATTTAGAGATCATTTGGTACAAAAAATGAACTACCCTTTTCAGCCCTCAATGGCCTGGATTACATGCTGGGAAAATGTCATAATTTATCTGTCTACTGTCATGACTTATTTAAGGTGGTACGGCTGAATTATAATTTTAGATAGTTTTGGTTTGTTTAATTTAACAATTCCTGCTTTGAAACTTCATGTTGTATTTGATTTTTGTATAATGTATTACATTTGTATTCAAACATAAACTAAACATAAACCAAAACTAACTAAAATTGTAATCCAGACCGTACCACCTTAAATAAGTCATGACAGTAAACAAGTCATGACATTTTCCCAGCATGTAAACTGGCCCAGTGACCAGAGTTCCCTTAATTGAACAAGTTATTTGCTTAATTGATCAATAACTTCCATGTGTTCCCAGTCTTTAGAAATTAGCGATTTAGGGTGACCTACAAAACTTACTGGATAAGGGCTCTCCAGGACCGTGTTTGGGCAGCACTGTTGTAAGGGCTCTGGGTCTAACCGTGTTGGGGAAGGTTTTATGGCCCTGAACACCCTTGATTTTGTGGGGATAAGCGGGCTACTGCTGACCAGTGTTGCCATATCAGAGGTTTTCCCTCCAGATTTAGAGGTTTTTATTCCTTGGGGATCTTTGGAGGTAAGAATTCAACAAAGTTTTTTTTTTTTTTTTTTTTTTTTTTAAGATAAATATAGATTTTAGACGTTTTTCTGGAAGTTTATTTTTTTTAATTATTATTATTATTTAATGATTTAAAATCCCCTCAGTTCATAATGAATTAAAACCCTCCCTTTACGAACATGGCAGATGTGGTTGTGATGTGAAATATCACGTGCCAATGGAAGAAAACGCCGCAACTCCAGGAGAAAATAAACAATGTTGCGAAGTTCAGGAATCCGCACACGCGAGACACAATGTTGTGAAGCGCAGGAATCCGCACACGCGAGACACAATGTTGCGAAGCTCGAGAATCCGCACACGCGAGACACAATGTTGCGAAGCTCAGGAATCCGCACACGCGAGACACAGTGTTGGGAAGCTCAGGAATCCGCACACGCGAGACACAATGTTGCGAAGCTCAGGAATCCGCACACGCGAGACACAATGTTGGGAAGCGCAGGAATCCGCACACGCGAGACACAATGTTGTGAAGCGCAGGAATCCGCACACGCGAGACACAATGTTGGGAAGCGCAGGAATCCGCACACGCGAGACACAATGTTGGGAAGCGCAGGAATCCGCACACGCGAGACACAATGTTGCGAAGCGCAGGAATCCGCACACGCGAGACATTACTGTTCTATATCCGCTTTAGAGCTTGAAAGCGCGAGAAGGAGGGGGTTCACAATGGCGCCGCCATATTAGCAGAAATACTCACCAGCTTGGGATGCTGAGGGAGGCTTTCAAAAGTGAATTCAACGTCTAGTCGCAGACACCTCATTTTTTATAAATGTTTATAAACTGTATTTCAAATGAAATTCTTACCAATCTGCTATATTTGAATTAATCGTTTGAACTACGGTGTTGATGATACGGTTTTCAAAAACGTTAAGTTCTTATGAATACAGGCGGCTTTACCACATGTTCCTCTGTGGGTCAAATGCTGAAGATTCCCCGTCCCCGATTCTGACTTCCGCGTGGTTTGCTGAATAATTAAATGGCATTGTAAACATTACTATATTTAAAACATTTGGAAATATGGGTTGTTTTATTGCACTACTGAAACACTTATTGATGCTGTAATCTCATGTAACTCCTAATCTTAACAATAAATCAGTCAGATAAAGCAGGTTTTATTTATGATGTCTATTCGTGTTTTACAAAATGTGTGTATTCTTCTGAAACACCAGAAACCACCAAAGTAAGCGCGTTTTACAGCCAATGACAATTTGTATCGTTTGCATATTATTTCATTTTGTTTATTCAACAATGTCAATAGGAATGCTCAATATAAGCCCTTTTCAATCATTCATATCAGTGTTGTAAAAGTAGAAGTCTGGAGGGTTTCGGGCCAAATCCAGAATTTTTATGTACGCCCATGATGTGGCAACTGGCTGAGACGAACAGGTGTCGAGATGAAGGAGAACTGAAGAACAGAGAAACAGCCAAGGAGAGCGAGAGAAGCGGGATAACAACCACTGTCGGGCTGTTGTTAAGAGTAATAACATCTATGGCAACTGTTCCACTTGACTGAAGTACCCGTGCCCGCAGACACCCGTTCATATCACAAACCGCCCGACCACATGAGGAAGCGAAACCGTAACAGAGAATACAGAACAGCATTCACTTTCATAGCAATAAAATCCCTTCCACTTATATTGTTTGGGTTTTCCCAGAACAGGTTATACATGAAAACAAAACAGCAGCCTCTCTTATCCAATCAAAACACCGGGTTCATGAAGATTCCTAAAGCCCACACAAAGTGCTGCAGCACAACTTACGTGGAGCCGGCTGTGGTTATTTGTTACTTTTTTCCTCCTCAATTTGCGTGCCGTTTATCCTTATTACTTACGTTTTCTAATTCATAGTTTTAATGTGTATCGCTTTGATTAATGTGTGATTGTTTATCCTAAGTATGTTCTACAACGTTTAAACTGCTACAGTACTTTCATAATTGCTGGTGTGTTGCGCTCCTGCCCCCCTCTGTTGCCTCGGATTCACTGGCTGCAATAGCAGAAGCAGCAGGCACCGAGACAGGCCAGCCGACCTTGAGTGCCCATCACTTATTCTAACCCCTTTATCTCCAAAGCCACCCATAATATGTTAATTCACCCAGGACGCTGATATTTTTTTTTTACATACTGCCGGACCGAGGTCATAAGCTGGTTCCTTTAAAACAATGGCTCTGCATTGCGCCCCCAGGACTGGTCTGGCTGGCTGCTGGAAGATATCACGACCCAGTTTGCTGAGCTGCACGAGTTTCTGCGGAGGCGAGAGGAGGAGGTGAAGCGAGATCTGAAAGCAGCCGAGCGGAGGGCTCTGGAGCCCATGGAGAGGAACCTGCAGAGGATCCAGAGAGAGCTGGGAGACAGGACTGAGCAGGCCAGGAAACTGCAGGATTCCCATAGCATCACACAGTCTGTCACTTACCTCAAGGTGCAGCACTGCGGGCAATATAGGAAGACTGAGGTCCTAGAGATACAGGGAGCTGGACTGATATTAGATACTGTGAACAGGGTCGAGTATAGATACAGTGAACTGGACTGAGTTTAGACACAGTGAACTGGATTGAGCATCCAAACATAGATCCAAAAAAGTACAAACTCAGTCCGGATTCCTTCATCCAAGTTGCGCTGCAGTTGGCTTATTACAGGTAGCTCTCTCTCTCTCTCTCTCTCTCTCTCTCTCTCTCTCTCTCTCTCTCTCTCTCTCTCTCTCTCTCTCTCTCTCTCTCTCTCTCTCTCTCTCTCTCTCTCTCTCTCTCTCTCTCTCTCCAATATTCGTGGCCTAAATAATTTCTATCATATAAAACCAGGTGTGTAGGCCTATGTAATTTAACTCACAGCCCGTGAGCATACTTTATTCTGCCCATCAGCTTGTGTATTCAGCAACAGCCTAAGAACCCTGAACTCTGAACCCTGGAACAAGAAGTCAATGAAAATATCTATCTGTTAATGGGAATGTTTTTACCAGAACTAGTCAGATCAATACAAGTGTCGTGGTTAGGGACTCTGGACTCTTGACCGGAGGGTCGTGGGTTCAATCCCTGGTGGGGACACTGCTGCTGTACCCCTGAGCAAGGTACTTTACCTAGTTTGCTCCAGTAAAAACCCAATTCTTTAAATGGGTAATTGTATGTAAAAATAATGTGTAAAAAACAATGTAATTGTATGTAAAAATAATGTGATATCTCGTAACAATTGTAAGTCGCCCTGGATAAGGGCGTCTGCTAAGAAATAAATAATAATAACTAGTGAAGCACCCTATGTTTCAAAAGTCTTTTGTGGATTCAACGTGATCCTTTCAGCTTGTATTTGTGTTTTATTTTATTTTTAAAAGCATTATACATTAAAGTTATACTGTAATATATATATATATATATATATATATATATATATATATATATATATATATATATATATATATATATATGTGTGTGTGTGTGTGTGTGTGTGTGTGTGTGTGTGTGTGTGTGTGTGCGTGTGTGTGTGTGTGTGCGTGCGTGTGTGCGTGCGTGTGTGCGTGTATAGCTCCAAGTGTGCAAACAATAAAGCTGTAATTTTACATATTGTAAGGCAGTGCTGCCCAAACCCAGTCCTGGAGAGCCCCTATCCAGCAGGTTTTATAGGTAACATTTAATCATCAATTTCTTAACACCTGGAACAATTTTATTGTGATCAATTGAGCAGGTGATTTATTAAATGAAGACATTTAGAGATCATTTGGTACAAAAAATGAACTACCCTTTTCAGCCCTCAATGGCCTGGATTACATGCTGGGAAAATGTCATAATTTATCTGTCTACTGTCATGACTTATTTAAGGTGGTACGGCTGAATTATAATTTTAGATAGTTTTGGTTTGTTTAATTTAACAATTCCTGCTTTGAAACTTCATGTTGTATTTGATTTTTGTATAATGTATTATATTTGTATTCAAACATAAACTAAACATAAACCAAAACTAACTAAAATTGTAATCCAGACCGTACCACCTTAAATAAGTCATGACAGTAAACAAGTCATGACATTTTCCCAGCATGTAAACTGGCCCAGTGACCAGAGTTCCCTTAATTGAACAAGTTATTTGCTTAATTGATCAATAACTTCCATGTGTTCCCAGTCTTTAGAAATTAGCGATTTAGGGTGACCTACAAAACTTACTGGATAAGGGCTCTCCAGGACCGTGTTTGGGCAGCACTGTTGTAAGGGCTCTGGGTCTAACCGTGTTGGGGAAGGTTTTATGGCCCTGAACACCCTTGATTTTGTGGGGATAAGCGGGCTACTGCTGACCAGTGTAGCCATATCAGAGGTTTTCCCTCCAGATTTGGAGGTTTTTATTCCTTGGGGATCTTTGGAGGTAAGAATTCAACAAAGTTTTTTTTTTTTTTTTTTTTTAAAGATAAATATAGATTTTAGACGTTTTTCTGGAAGTTTATTTTTTTTAATTATTATTATTATTTAATGATTTAAAATCCCCTCAGTTCATAATGAATTAAAACCCTCCCTTTACGAACATGGCAGATGTGGTTGTGATGTGAAATATCACGTGCCAATGGAAGAAAACGTCACAACCCCAGGAGAAAATAAACAATGTTGCGAAGTTCAGGAATCCGCACACGCGAGACACAATGTTGCGAAGCGCAGGAATCCGCACACGCGAGACACAATGTTGTGAAGCGCAGGAATCCGCACACGCGAGACACAATGTTGCGAAGCGCAGGAATCCGCACACGCGAGACACAATGTTGCGAAGCGCAGGAATCCGCACACGAGACACAATGTTGTGAAGCGCAGGAATCCGCACACGCGAGACACAATGTTGCGAAGCGCAGGAATCCGCACACGCGAGACACAATGTTGCGAAGCGCAGGAATCCGCACACGCGAGACACAATGTTGTGAAGCGCAGGGATCCGCACACGAGACACAATGTTGCGAAGCTCAGGAATCCGCACACGCGAGACACAATGTTGTGAAGCTCAGGAATCCGCACACGCGAGACATTACTGTTCTATATCCGCTTTAGAGCTTGAAAGCGCGAGAAGGATGGGGTTCGCAATGGCGCCGCCATATCAGCAGAAATACTCACCAGGTTGGGAAGCTGAGGGAGGCTTTCAAAAGTGAATTCAACGTCTAGTCGCAGACACCTTACTCTTTATAAATGTTTTTAAACTGTATTTCAAATGAAAATCTTAGCAATCTGCTATATTTGAATTAATCGTTTGAACTAGGATGTTCATGATACGGTTTTCAAAAACGTTAAGTTCTTATGAATACAGGCGGCTTTACCACATGTTTCTCTGTGGTGAAGATCCCCCGTCCTCGATTCTGACTTCCGCGTGGTTTGTTGAATAATTAAATGGCATTGTAATCATTACTATTTAAAACATTTGGAAATATGGGTTGTTTTATTGCACTACAGAAGCACTTATTGATGCTGTAATCTCATGTTACTCCTAATCTTAACAATAAATCAGTCAAATTAAGCAGGTTTTATTTATGATGTCTACTCGTGTTTTACAAAATGTGTGTATTCTTCTGAAACACCAGTAACCACCAAAGTAAGCGCGTTTTACAGCCAATGACAATTTGGATCGTTTGCATATTATTTCATTTTGTTTATTCAACAATGCCAATAGGAATGCTCAATATAAGCCCTTTTCAATCATTCATATCAGTGTTGTAAAAGTAGAAGTCTGGAGGGTTTCGGGCCAAATCCAGAATTTGAAAGAGAGCTGAAGAACAGAGAGAAACAGCCAAGGAGAGCGAGAGAAGCGGGATAACAACCACTGTCGGGCTGTTGTTAAGAGTAATAACATCTATGGCCATTGTTCCACTTGACTGAAGTACCCGTGCCCGCAGACCCCCGTTCATATCACAAACCGCCCGACCACATGAGGAAGCGAAAACGTAATAGAGATACAGAACAACATTCACTTTCATAGCAACGGAGCGTAACACGCTTTATTCCAGTCGCCTATAACTTACACCGATTATATTTATTTATTTATTTTTTGTAAAACTGGAACCATACAGATATATTATATGATGAAAGTCTTACGTGTGTTGTAGGCTACGCGTGATTAATTACAAATGTGAAATACATTAATTCCAGCAAATGTTCCAAGTAACACATTAAAGACATCATTTTGGAATGCCAATTCCCTTGATTTACGCAACATCGCCGCCTACTGGACGTTTCTTGTAAACTCCTATGTGAATAATCCATTGACTTGCAAGGAACGACCGGTTCTGAGGACACGCAGAGACCTGCCCTGAACCAAGTCCTGTATTTGTATGTTTATTTTATCTAACCAGGCTGAGATTAAGATATCTTTTTCAAGGGGGACCTGGGCGAGAAGGTGACATTTAAAATAACACACAAATTCAAATAAGCACACCCAATACAAGGTCCCATATGGTCTAGCGGTTAGGATTCCTCGTTTTCACTCAGGTGGCCCGGGATCGACTCCCGGTATGGGAATGTTTGATTTAGTAATGTTGTTGAAACCGACACCCTGGGATTTTTCAAGAGGTTGCTTGATGAGATTCTGTGATCAATAAGCTTGAACCCCTTTAAATGTATCAAGACTGGAAGTTTCAGTTCTTCCTAAATTTTATTTCAAGATCATGAAGCATAAACCTAATGCATTTTTTTCTAAATTCTTTACAAACTTTAGGAACTGTGAAACTTAAACTAGTCTGAGATCTAAGATTATAAGTACTACTGTACTAGAAGTAATTAGCAATGTATTCAAATTATTACGGGTTTTGCCGAGGATAGCCTTATAAACAATACCAGTGTTTCAATCCCTGCGCAGATAAAGAAGTCCGAGATGTGTTACTAATGAGGCTCGTGCTAACCCCTTCCATAGTTGCATTCATTCCAGCCTCAATTGAGCTAGCTGCTCAGATTCTATTATCATTCAGGAGCACTTATTCACCTATCTGTGTACAGAACTACAGCTCCCATCATCCCTCACTGGTACTACTATTGTAGAGACATGGTGGGAGCTGTAGTTTATTTTGATTTGATCCTTTCTAGTTGCTCCTGGCAAAGTCGTTTTAGCAACACTTCTTAATAAAGTAGTTCTAATAATAACCAGGACTGGGGGCTGCAGAACAAGTAAAATCCCTTCCACTTATATTGTTTGGGTTTTCCCAGAACAGGTAATACATGAAAACAAAACAGCAGCCTCTCTTAGCCAATCAAAACAGCGGGTTCACGAAGATTCCTAAAGCCCACACAAAGTGCTGCAACACAACTTACGTGGAGCCGGCTGTGGTTATTTGTTACTTTTTTCCTTCTCAATTTGCGTGCCGTTTATCCTTATTACTTACGTTTTCTAATTCATAGTTTTAATGTGTATCGCTTTGATTAATGTGTGATTGTTCATCCTAAGTATGTTCTACAACGTTTAAACTGCTACAGTACTTTCATAATTGCTGGTGTGTTGCGCTCCTGCCCCCCTCTGTTGCCTCGGATTCACTGGCTGCAATAGCAGAAGCAGCAGACACCGAGACAGGCCAGCCGACCTTGAGTGCCCATCACTTATTCTAACCCCTTTATCTCCAAAGCCACCCATAATATGTTAATTCACCCAGGATGCTGATATTTTTTTACATACTGCCGGACCGAGGTCATAAGCTGGTTCCTTTAAAACAATGGCTCTGCATTGCGCCCCCAGGACAGGTCTGGCTGGCTGCTGGCAGATATCACGATCCAGTTTGCTGAGCTGCACGAGTTTCTGCGGAGGCGAGAGGAGGAGGTGAAGCGAGATCTGAAAGCAGCCGAGCGGAGGGCTCTGGAGCCCATGGAGAGGAACCTGCAGAGGATCCAGAGAGAGCTGGGAGACAGGACTGAGCAGGCCAGGAAACTGCAAGACTCGCAGAGCATCACACAGCCTGTCACTTACCTCAAGGTGCAGCACTACGGACAATACCAGAGGACTGAGGTCCTAGAGATACAGGGAGCTGGACTGATATTAGATACAGTGAACAGGGTCGAGTTTAGATACAGTGAACTGGACTGAGTTT
The DNA here is from genome assembly GCF_902713425.1 of Acipenser ruthenus. Taxonomy (NCBI): domain Eukaryota; kingdom Metazoa; phylum Chordata; class Actinopteri; order Acipenseriformes; family Acipenseridae; genus Acipenser; species Acipenser ruthenus. Next base: position 5,331,843 of record NC_081229.1, on the reverse strand, counting down.
AGACACAGTGAACTGGATTGAGCATCCAAACAAAGACCCAAAAACATAGAAACAGTGAACTGAACCGTGCAGTTTTACACAAATAAAGGGCAGAGCGTTAATCTAAATTTAGGTTACGGGGGTGTGTGATTACTGAGCAGACTTTGGAAAAGTACAGCAGGTACCTAAAAAAGGACTCGCGCATCCTAGTGTGTTCGTTCACTACAATATTGTACATGTGCATTTGTATTTCATTTGTGTGAGTTTGTAATCTGAAGTAACAGTCAATTACAATGTGCCCCAGGGTATGCTGGTGTAAAAAAAAAAAGACAAAACACCAATGTTTTTCATACGGGGTATTGCAGCATGTGACAAGAGAGCTGTGCAGAGGGGTACAGGGGTTTGTTTTTCACTGTTTCTCTTTTGGCAGTGGTGGAGTGAGACTGGCGCCCCCCTTGTGATGGAATTAAAAGAAGAGCCCCTCGAGGATGCAGGAGTTGAACTAGAGGAGCCAGCGAAGCAGACCACGGGGTGAGTTCATTATTATTACCTGTGGAGGGGACACCGTATATCCACAGAACTGCTAGTGAAATTGTGAAACAACTTGGTAAAAAAAAGCACATTATTAAGAGATACAGAGAAATACATACAACACGATTTACCTGAAATGTGACTCTCCGAATTAATATAACGGTTGAATTTATTTTTCCCTTTTCTTGAACAGGTTTAAATCCAAAGTGAAAGCCCTGGGCATGATCCCCGGCTCTTTATCACTTGGTCCCTACGAGACACACTTGCAGTTTTCCATTTGGAAGCAGATGCTGACAGTGATCAGAACAGGTCTGTACCATTTCTAAAGGGCTACGTTCCTCTATATACCAATCATGCAAAGAGCTCTTCCATGAAAAGATCACAGCTTATATGTGATTTATGAGGCCCACTTTCTAATCTTATGCTGACATTACCTGCGGTGTGCTGGGACAGCCTCTCTGTTATCTGGGAGAAGATAAAGGTTTTCGGTACTTCTCTCCTCAGCATCGTCCCTTTTATATATTATAGGGGAAGCTCGGTCCTTGTACCCCCACCATACAAAAGACAACTTTAAGGACAAAACAATACTTTAGAACTCACAAGCACTGTCCTGCAGCTCAAATGAACAAGCCAGCAGAAATGCTCTCTTAAATAGAGCGAATAGAATTAGTAGGGCTAAATAATCTTGAATGAGATTGATTAATTATCCAACTGCCTTCAACCAATATAGAATTGAAGCCAGAATCCCTTCCCACAGTGCCCCACTGCTGTGGTCAAATGTGCTCTCTCAGGTTTCTCAGGGTCATAAAGCCCTACGGTTGTTCTTTGACCTGTACACTCCATCACCCAACCCCACACTTAGCACTTTGTTTTCTTTTTTTGCACTCAATTTGGAATATGCAGGTTTTTGATGAAAAGTTTTTTTTTTAAAACTTTTAAGGGCTGTTTTACATACCATGATTAACACTAATCTTGGACTCATTTATTTAGGTGGTAACATTAGGCAGTTAAAGAGAAGAACCAAATTATCTTAACACTCCTTTGATGTTAAAGGTAGTCTTAAACAACACTGTGTTGTTGCTTGGGTATTGGGTTTTTACAGCGATGATATGGCAATGTAATTCCTTTACAAAACACAATAACAAGCCTGCTGCTCAGTTCCAGGTCGATTGACTTTGAAGACATGGCGCTCAGCGCTCAGACTTTCCAAGGATGGGTCAAGTGTGCGGCAGGTCGACTGGCAGAATCAACAGCAATCAGCTGAGAGTGAAGAGAGATACAACAGGGACTTGTGTGCAGTCAGTAAAGAGGAATTCACATCAGGGAGACACTACTGGGAGGTGGAGGTGGGGGCTAAGACTGATTGGGCTGTGGGGGTTCACATGGAAAGAAAGCCAAATGTATTAAATACATTAAACAATTTTTTGAGGAAATTCTATTGTAAAGGACAGACATATATTATTCTGCATTTTAATGACAATACAAATTATAGAATGGAAGCTTCATCAGATAGCTCAATCTCAATGCATTCCCACCCCAGTAAAATCGGGGTGTACCTGGATTATGACCGAGGAGAGGTGGCGTTTTACAATGCTGATGACATGTCCCTCATCCACACAGTCACTGAGAAACTCACTGAACCCGTTTCTGCTTACTTGAACCCTGGGCCCTATTTGAAAGGTAAAAATGCAGATCCCTTAAAAATCTGCTATTACTGATTCCACAGTTTAACTCACAACTACTTAACCGACTATACTGAGAAAATAAGACTAGGAATATATTTAATATATGTTAATAAACAATTGTGTTGCATGAATGACAGTAGCAATAGTAACCACAACGTTATCACCAAGTCAGTGTGTGTTCCTGTGTAATCAAAGCCCATCACTATTGTTTTAAGGCTGGATTATGGATTATGAATTATTATTTTTTTTTATTCTTTCTTTCTGATGCAGTATAGGATAGAATGTTATTGTAAAAGCTGACATTTATTCCAATATATTGCACTGTAATCTAAAAATTATCTAGAATTCTATTTACTTCTCTGCTCTGACCCCCCTACTTGTATGATGTTATATTTTCTAATCTTAAATCAAAAGAGTTTTGTGTCTTGCTTAAATTAATTATTCTAGTGATTCCCTTTAAATTATTAAAACACACAATAAGCAAAAACGTACGATCTATCTTATGAACAAATGTTAAAAAAGATGATAGGATCACATCTTTCCAGTTGATACCTTATCATACACAGTCTTCTCACCAGTAAAGCTCATAGTGCAATTTCCCTGTCTCTGTCTCCAATGGCATAAAAAATGACTTTGTTGTTAGAAAGTTAAGACACTGTCAGTAACTGTGTGTGTTATAATTCTTTATTGAGCTGAATACACAATACAATTATGTTTAGTGTGCTGTCAGGCTATTCAATAGCTTTTGAGCAATGTTATTCTGTATTTTAAGAACCACTGTAGCCTCAAATCACAGTATATGAAACTTTCCATAAGTGCTGGTTTGTAAGCGCATATCTATATGCAAATAAAGAATACTCATAAAGTGCTTTTGCATAGTTTGCCCCTTTTCCCCAATGTGTACATTTTGAGAAGGAATACTGTATTAAAATGTACTTTCTCCTCATTTTATTTTGTTCTCATAGGTAGTTGTGGGTTATCCCAAAACATACTGCACCTGTCAAGGTGAGTCATCTACAGACAGCAATTCTTACTCAGTAACTGGTCATTAGAATCTCTTAAAGAAATTACAGCCAGACCATTGCACCTCAGCTCAGTTTCCTAATCTAAATTCAACATACAAAATGATTGCATGACTATTCATCTATATACATTCCGTACTGTATCTTCCAAACCAAGGGCAGTTTTTTGGTATCAATTTCAAAACATATAAAAATCGATTTTGCTTTTGGATTTTAATGTTCAGTTTCGCTCACTGAAGTTAAAATCTGCAAAACTGTGACTATTTTAGATGATGAGAGACTTACTCAAATTAAGTTACCTGAAAATCAGGCCACAAGTCCATAACTCGTACGAGAGGAATTTTGGATGCAAAAAGGTTTGCCTGTAGACAGGGATTCCAGAGGAGTGATGTCATTATTTAATTGGCGAGGAATCCTTTAACACCATCAGTAACAAACACTGCTAACCACGTAAACATTGCATAAACACTGCAGATCAATCCAAAAATGTCCATGGTCATTTTTTCGGAGGTCCCGCTGGTCCCACTCTGTGGAGCTGAGTTTGTTTGTTCACCCCGGCTCTCTCAGTCCTCCCTGGGCAGTACCAGCTCCTGCAGGTCCCTCAAGGCCTGCTCCAGGGATCGCGCCAGTTTCTCGGCGTTGGTCTCAGCGCAGCAGTTGAAAGCCGACACTGAGAAGTTGATGTGCTCTGGGAGGGGGTTGTAGCACACCGCGTACCCGTCCGGAACCATCGGCCCGAAACACATGACACAGTCCGTACGGGCCGACACCTGCAGAACAACACAGGGAACTGTTGGCACAATCCAAGGGGAATGTCGTATCAGCCCTTAGAAAGCTTCCCAACAGGATTAGAGGAAGGGGAGAGGAGCTCCATGATAAGAGGCACTGAGCTCATTGACTATACAAGAGGAGTCGTTCTCAACAGGATATGAATATGATTCCCATAGTAAAAGCACAGCAAAGTGTAATAAAGTGAAAGCAGGGTAAAGCATAGATAAGCACTGTATAGAATAGCGAGGTACTGTATGGTAAACTAGGATAAATGCATACTACAACCACAATGAAAGCATGGTAAATCTGCAACAATACCTTGATAAACTTTTATAAGGGAGACTGGTTTGTAAACAAAGTAAAATGAATATGTGAAAAAGATATGCCTCATTGACTGGAATTGGCTGGAGTACCTTGGCAGTGAAATGGTTCATTTCAACTGGACATTACCTGTGATGTAGCTGTATTGAGAGAATCTTAGAATACAGCTGTGTACCTACTGTTAAGACACCTGTAAATGTCAAAGCATGTGGTCTGTTTCATTGAATTGACCAGAGATTAAAACACTGCAGCAGTGAAAGGGTTACATTTGTACTGGTCAGAACCGGTAACTGAACTTCAGGAAGACAAAGTGTACTGCTTTTATACAGCAGAATTTCAAAATGATCACATGACTTCAGTACGACAGCCATACTAGGTCAGACATCAACGTCATGGTCCCCAATACATTTAACATGCAGGGTTTATGTAAAGCTTCCATCATACCTATAAATGAGACTGTCTCAGTCTCTCACCTGTCCTGTGTGCAGTTTCCAGTGCGTTGCCATGGCGTACGACGTATCCATGAAGATCTCGGGCACGCTCAGTCCCTCCTCGATGGCCTGCAGCTTCAGGCCCAGCAGGTGACGGTCGATGGCCTGCCCTTGGAGTGCCTGAACAAAAACACAACAAAAATGATCAAATGAGGACCCGGGCTGCCCCATTCAAGGTGCAAAGTGACCTACAGAAGACGAACAGTCTCACTTCATTCTAGCAACATGATCACTCATTCAGACAGCATGGATCCAATTCTATTCTCTGCCTGACTCGGAAAACTGAGGATCATAGACAAAAAGAGTATCCCCGTGGAGTTTACAAGATTATATCCCCTCTCTCTCTATTTCTTTTTTCCGAAAGTTAGTGTTAGTAAGTTATTAAAAATGTCCCACCTTTTCCACCCACCCCCATAAATCCCACCTCTACTGCACCCCTGATCACCCAGTATTAACAGACCACTCCCCATGGCGGGTGCTGTTCACACAGACCGATCCCCATGGCGGGTGCTGCTCACACAGACCGCTCCCCGTGGCGGGTGCTGCTCACACAGACCGCTCCCCGTGGTGGGTGCTGTTCACACAGAGGTCTCACAGGGAGGGGCACATACAGCTCTTAATCAGTACACAGAAGATGTTTCTTACAGCTTTTAGAAATGCTAAAAGAAACCTAAAAAGTTCAATGACAAACTTTTTGAAGAGAAGTCTTTCTGAATCCCTACAGAGATGGAAATAACTCCTGTTGCATAGCAGTTTCACAAATTTCTTTTAGCTTGATTAGCCCTAATGTATAGGTAACAAGCTCAGGAATGTCTAAATAAAAACTCACAGTGAAACCAGGAATGGATCAAACTGCTATGCAACATTAGTTCCGTCCCTGCTTTTGTCATTGAACTTATTAGGTTTCTGTTAATTCTAAATCGAGCGCTATTTAGTGTTTGATGGTTATTTATTAATATAGTTTGACGAGGGATCCTTCCTTACCTGCTCTGTGTAGGTGCTGTGAGCCTCAATGGCTTCCTTCAGCAATGCCAGCTTCATCTCAGCCTGTAGATACAGTAAGATCAGGTCGGTCAGTCTCACTCGTATCCCTGTCTGGGACACAAACACAGTCTGATTCCTCTCACTGCACCGAGATGGGTCTTACCCCTGCCTGTGGGTCCTCCATCACCTCCACAAACCGCAGCGCCTCATTGGTCGCTGAGCGGATGGTGTCGGTCCGCCCTCCCCTGAACATTCTGAGGGAGGCGCTTTCACACGTGGAGCACAGACACCCATACATCCTGACAAAGAGAAAGGAGGGTTAACATAGCACACAGCGCCACCCGGTGGACACATGCATGCACTTCTGTTGGAATGAAGGTCAATGAATTCAATGACAAAAGTTCTTGACTAGAAGTCTTTCTCAATGTCTTTTAAAAAACACTGAAAAAGGCTTCTAGTTGAAACATTTATCAATAACACTGAAAAAGATTTTAGCATTTTTACTCATCCTCCCGTTATAAAGCCATACACTCATTTTCAAATCAGTACAACCAAGTGTTCAGAAGTTATGAAGATTAAGGAAAAAAAAATATCTACATATAAAATCAGCATGTGTTCTACACTGCATCTCACACACATATTCCTGAGGACTTTGCCAGCAGTTTGAGTTGTTTTGTACACATTTTAAAGTGCAGTTTGCATCTCTGATTTGTGTTTTGATTGGAATTTTGAGAGAGAAAGAGAAAGAGAGAGAGAGACAGAGAGAGAGAGAGACCCTAACAAAGTACAGACTCAGTTACCACAGCCTGGCCATTGAAACAGGCCTCCATATAAAGAGCTGGCTGGCTAGACAGAGCAGTCACTGTGAGCTGGGAGAAGTCGCAACAGAGGTGAACTTCCTGCTGTCCTGCTCCAAATACTGCCAAATAAATTCTCAAGTCAGTTGACCCAGTTTCCACACCTGCCTGACCCTGAGAAGCTGCAGATCCTGCTGGGAGAGGAGGCTCTGACAGCAGAGCTGGCAGTCCAGGACGTGTGTGCCTGTCCCAGCCTGAGGGACAGTGTGGAGAAGTGCACTGTTTATTGTTAAATTAGATGGGGGGGGGGGTATATTGTTTACATTGTGTTAAGGAGGGGAGGAGCAAAGGGAGGGATGGATATTGTGTGTTATTGACATTATATTTTATTGCATGTAACATTTGTGTTGAAATATTGGATCACTCCTATCATGTTAATAAAGCCAATTTGAATTTGAATTTGAATTTGAGAGAGAGAGAGAGAGAGAGAGAGAGAGAGAGAGAGAGAGAGAGAGAGAGAGAGAGAGAGAGAGAGAGAGAGAGAGAGAGAGAGAGAGAGAGAGAGAGAGAGGAGAGAGAGAGAGAGAGAGAGAGAGAGAGAGAGAGAGAGAGAGAGAGAGAGAGAGAGAGAGAGAGAGAGAGAGAGAAGCGCTACCTGTAATAAGCCAGCTGCAGCGCAACTTGGATGAAGGAATCCGGACTGAGTTTGTACTTTTTTGGAAAATTCTTCCCAAATTCCCTGAATGTGAAACATCTGATATCCAGGTCATTTATTAGACTGCAAGAGATTGAAAAATATAAAAAAATTAACCAGACTTCATTTAAATGACAACCTTCCCCCTGCTTGTAAAGGCACAGTCTCTCCTGTAGGAGTCAGTGTAGAGCAGCTTAAACTCAGCCCTGGGTCTCAGCTCCTGTCTAACTGGGCTCTATGTACACACCCCCACCTGCTTGTAAAGGCACAGTTTCACCTGTAGGGGGCAGTTCCAACTTAACATTTCCCTGTGACATTGAAAAGTTCTTTATTTCTGAGATAAGAGTCCACAAGTCTCAAAATAGCATTCAAACAAAACATGGTATTAAAAACAAGAACCAGGATGCTGATAAGACCCTAGCTTTGAGTTGTGAAGGTCAGTGTCAGAAGTACAGGAGCTGGCACTGCTAAATAAACTGCCTGACCGTGCTCTGTACAGGAAGCTCAGTCACTCACATGTCCAGGTTCTGCTTGGCATGCTCAATGTCTCTCTTGATTTCAGGCGTGATGTAAAAATAGAGTTTTTTTGGCAGAGGCAGAGGAACCATGGGAGATCGAACTGTCTCGGGGTGTTGACTGAAAAACAAAAAAAAACAGTGTACAAAGACTGTAGTATTTAATATTGCACAGACATACAAACAGACATACAGACAGACAAAGAGCTAGTTTACTAGCTTCTTGTTCATGCCTTTCATCTTCCTCTGGAGGCATGGGTTCCAATCTGGGGGGTTAGGTGGCGCTAGTGGGTTAATGCACTAGACTAGTCTTTCACCTTCCTCTGGAGGCCTGGGTTCTAAATCTGTGGGGTGTCACAGACGGTTCTGGCACGTCCCTTTTGTGCTATAAGTCATTAGATCCTTTTGCATGGAAGGTGCAGTTCTTTGATGAACCCAGATTCAGTTAATGTGTTTGCCCACTGACGATGGGAATGAGAATGTAGAGATGGGAGCCCAGCTAACACCTGTGAGCAGAAATTGACTCACTGAGAGCAGAAACTGACCCAAGACTGTCACAGCTACTAGAAGCAGAGGGCAGCAGTGTGGAGTAGTGGTTAGGGCTCTGGACTCTTGACCGGAGGGTTGTGGGTTCAGTCCCAGCTGGGGGACACTGCTGCTGTACCCTTGAGCAAGGTACTTTACCTAAATTGCTCCAGTAAAAACCCAACTGTATAAATGGGTAATTGTATGTAAAAATAATGTGATATCTTGTAACAATTGTAAGTCGCCCTGGATAAGGGCGTCTGCTAAGAAATAAATAATAATAATAATAAAAGCAGGATGATCTTTGCGATACAAATTGAACATTTGTGAAACTGCAACAAATATTGTATTGACTGTAATTTAAAACCCTTAGAAAATATTATTAGCAGATCTGTGTAAGGCCTGTGAGAAGGTTCATTGCATTGAAGGTCAGACTGACCTGCTGAAAGTTCCAGACCTCCCTTATCAGGCAAAAGCATATTTTTTAATTAGACTCAGAGCCTCAAAACATTCTGATCCAGAGAGAGCAGAATGGCAGACTCTATGGAACACAGTTAATATGCCAGAAGCAATCGAACTAGGTTTGACTATAGTAAGAAAGAACACAAGTATTTAAATAAATAAGAAACCTAATACAATGACATTAAGTAAATGTGTGAGCAGTTTTAATATTCAAGGTTGCATTTGCTGCTAGGCAGGTGCCTAACTAAAATGAACCTCTTGCCTTCTGTGTATACCAATGGAGTAACATACAATTACAATTTATAAAATAGATTGCTATATTGAAGTATGTGAATTAGAAATACATGTTATAAAATAAAGTTAAACTGTTATACAAATAACATTATTGTTGTTGAAAGAACCTATTACAGTTAAAAACTAAAGAAGTTCAGTACTAACGGACACTGTCAGAATATTGTAATAATTGTACTGTGTTTTAAAGAACATAAAACCAGCATAAATAATAAAGAAAACTGAACAAGTGTTAATATTAGAAAAAAAAGCTTGTTTGTTTGCCTTTGTTATTAGTGTATAAACTCTTGGAAGCTGGTCAGACTTAAAAACAGGGTCTTCCCTATCTTTAAAGTAATAAAGACTATTTAATCACCTTTAGTATACAGTAAACTTGCTGAAGGAATATAACTAATTTTGTGACCTCGTCCTTTGCCTGCTTGTAATAGAAGCAGTGTTGGAGATGACAAATTGGTGTTGGCTCTTGAAAGCGGGATTTGCCAACCTTGAATGATAACCAACGGAAGGTGCTTTAAGAGACAGGAGTATGTATCTCATTATATTATAAGAAAATAACGAGAGCTGAGTTATAAAAACTAGGATGTAAGTTTTTTTTTTATTATCTGAAAAGATACCGGCCAGGTGTCTCTTGAATCGGCCAAAAAATGACTCCATGCGGTGAATTTGGAAGAGTGCTTACAGTGGAGTTTCAAGTAAACAGGATGTCTGAATCCTGCTTGTGCAGGGGAATTTTCAGAAACAGAGAGAGAGGTCAGTTTTAGTCCAAGCATGGTACAAGTTAATATAAGGCTATTATATTTAACACGGTTATTACAGCTTAAATTTAAATGGAAATAACTGAACTGACCACTGTATGCTTCTTCAAAGGCTTGTGATAAACCCCTACAGTTTTTTATCCCATACTTTGTTAACACACATTTGTATATGAAATTAAACTGGCTCATTGACAACACACTGAAAAGGTAACATAATAAGTTGATCAGATCCTTTTAGAATATATCATTAAAGACAAGAACTGTCAAGGTAGATTGATGATCAGATTTAATTGGGACTCCTGATATATTCAATAAAGGTAAAACCCCAGTCAAGTATCGCGCGACTTGCTAACCACAAGCTGATGTGGTCCATGCTCTGAGGAGCTCTGAAAAACTGATTGCTGTTTGGTCGTATTCACAAGTCTCTGCTTTTTGAAGACAGTTCTTATTTTTCATATATCCTACACTACACTTCTATATACTGGAAGGTAAGCATATATTTGAATTTAACAATCTCTTTTATATTCAATGCATTGCTATAAGGTATAGGATTTATATTTTAGCTGTTGAGAGTGATATATTGGATGCTCTAGAATTTAGCGGTGGGTGTTTTTATCTTTTTGCATGACTAGCCTAAGGGCTAAGCATGTGATAACTATATCTGTATTACTGTACTGAAGTGTTAATGCTGTTATACCTGTAAAGGCACTGGAGATGCCCACACTGCCTGTTAGCAGGGATCCAAAGTGGCTTGCAAGCACTAGATCAATTTAAAGCATTTAATAAACTGAAAAGAGCACTTGTACTGCTCTGATTCGTTAGAACATCAAATTAAATGAGTCTGTGTGATTTTCTTGATTATTAAAAAGTTGTCTGGACATATGGCAGGCCCAGAGCATGAACAAAACCACTTATAGGAGTTTTGAACATCTCTGTCCTCCTTCAAATGTCTCCCCTGGGTTTAAGAGTGTGCTCAGAGCACATATATAAATAAAAAGAGTATGTGCAATTCTGATGGGGGCTAGGTGGCGCTATTGGGTTAATGTTAATGCACTAGACTCGGTTCTAGGGGAGTCTGTGCTGATCTCCACGCTCCCAGTAACTCACCAGTAGTCCAAGACGTGGTCCACTAAGGTTGCTATGGGAGGCCCCTCTGCAGTAGCTTGCTCATAGATCAACCCACAGGCGCCGTCCTCTCCCACAATGAACTGCAGGGGGCAAAAGAGAGCACGTGGTTACACACTCGGAATCAGTGGGTTGCAGTGAATCACACATAGAATCAGACTTGAGAGTTTTCTATGAACAAAAACAAGGCAGCACAATAATGTCAAATCAGATCGAATGGTTTGTGAAGTGGATACAGTAAGTAAAATGGATCTGTGTCCAGAGGTTGAAACAGTGTTGCAGTGAAAGTCTCCGGCCCCCTGTCCCCTCACCTGCAGTGTCTTGTCAAACCAGCGGTTGCCGCTGTTGGAGTAGGTCCCTCCCCCGTGCAGCATCTGAGCCGCCATGCGGCTGGTGTAGCGCTCCTCTGACATGCGCATGACCGGGGCGTCCAGACACACCGTGAAGATCCCGCGCTCTATCGCACGCACCGATTCACGGTTAATCCTGTCTGAGAGAGAGAGAGAGAGAGAGAGAGAGAGGGGGGGAGAGGAGGGGGAGAGAGAGAGGAGGGGGAGAGAGAGAGAGGAGGGAGAGAGAGAGAGAGGAGGGAGAGAGAGAGGGGGAGAGAGAGAGAGAGAGTGTGAGAGCGAGAGGGGAGAGAGAGAGAGAGAGAGAGACTGGGTTTGAGCCTCCGAGTGTGCACTGTCAGTGTGTGTCTTGACAATGAGTATATATACACACACATACACACACACACACACATTGTAAAGACACACAATGTGAACCTGTCCCCAGGTGTTCTGGTGCTCACTGGTGTGTGTGTGTGTGTGTGTGTGTGTGTGTGTGTGTGTGTGTGTGTATAGACAGTGGTGTGTGAGTGTGTATACAGACAGTACCTCTCAGCAGGGTGTTGTAAGCCTGTCCCCAGGTGTTTCGATGCTCACTGGTCAGGATCCCCATCGGCTCCTTGTCTGTCTTCCAGGACTGGCTTCTGATCCTCAGCAGCTGCGAGTGGATCTGATCCACCGTGAGGGGAGAGCCATCGCTGTTATACACCTCCAACTGGAAGAACTGCGAGAGAGAGAGAGAGAGAGAGAGAGAGACAGACAGAGACAGAGAGGCAGATAAAAACACTGCAAGAAATAACACTCCCACGTAAAAAAAACAAACCCTGAAGCTACTTGTTCTTCAGCAAGTTATAATAACACTTGTGATATGAAATGTTGATTACCATGTTCTGTGTGGCTATGCTAGCATAATTTGTCTATGCCTTGTAACCTTTTGTAGCTGTATATCTTATTTTCAGGATATGTGTGTTGAGCATGGGCTGTGAGTGTGTTTATTTAGAAAAACAGGTTCAGAAACACTGAGACTCTCTCCCTCTCTTTCTCTCTGGATAAGAAACACTGAGACTCTCTCTCTCTCTGTCTCTCTCATTAAGAAACACTGAGACACTCTCTCTCTGTCTCTCTCATTAAGAAACACTGAGACACTCTCTCTCTGTCTCTCTCATTAAGAAACACTGAGACACTCCCTCTCTGTCTCTGTCTCTCTGGTTAAGAAACACTGAGACTCTCTCTCTCTCTGTCTCTCTCATTAAGAAACACTGAGACACTCCATCTCTGTCTCTGTCTCTCTGGTTAAGAAACACTGAGACTCTCTCCCTCTCTGTCTCTCTCATTAAGAAACACTGAGACTCTCTCCCTCTAGGTCTCTCTGGTTAAGAAACACTGAGACTCTCTCCCTCTCTGTCTCTCTGGTTAAGAAACACTGAGACTCTCTCCCTCTAGGTCTCTCTGGTTTGGCTGACCGATCTGTTTGTAAGTTTTGGGAACGCTGCTATTCCGTAGTCCAAGGCCGGGGGTCCGATCCTACCTGGAAGTTCCGCACCACGGTGATGTGGGTGGGGGGCCGGCGCACCCCAGCGAAGTGCATCACGTGGTCATGCTTGGGACCCGGAACACGACACGACGAAAATATCTGCCTGTACTGATCCATGCAGAGAGGCCGACCACGAAGATACTCCACTAAGAGAGTGTGACTGAGGAGAGAGGAGAGAGGGAGTGGAGGGGAAGAGAGAGGCAGACAGGACAAGGAGAGGCAGAGGGACAGAGATATTAAAGAAGTGCTAACCAAAGCTTTACAATCCAGTTTCCATCCTCTTATCAGTATAGGCAATACTGTCAGTGCTCTCCTTCAAGGGAGTGCTCACCAAGGCTTTACAGATTCCCTTACCTCTCCTTTGTACTGGCAGCATTATCACTAACCCCCTCCTCCTTTTCATACCTCTTATCTCTATTAACATTATTGCTCGCCCCCTTTAAAGGAGTCCTAACTAATGCATCTTCTAACCTTTTAATAACACTAGCAACCTTACTACTGCCACCCCCACCTTTAACCTCTTATCAGTGCAAGCAACACTGTCACTGCCTCCCATTTAAAGGAATGCAAGCCATTGATTGAAATACTCATCAGATGTGTGGACCCTCGCTCTCTGCTGTGCTCTCTGCTGCTCAATACATACTTGTCAATCTTTGCTTTGAAATCCAGAACTCCTGCAATGAGTTTAGCTGCAAACCTGTAAGACAGACAGACAGACAGACAGACAGACAGACAGACAGACAGACAGACAGACTGTTGAGAGATTATCAGAGGCAAACTTCTTTTTTTTCACCTTATAGCGTTTCTAAGATCCTTCTACTTTCCTGTTACTGCTGTTAATATAGTTGCTCACATCCATCACAGTTGATCTATTATTATCTATTATGAAACATCTCGAGATATATAAGCAGACAGCAGACTGGGGGTCAGTTATAATTACAGTTACAGGGGTCGGCAACTTGCCTGTACACAGACACGCATGTCTGTGGCAGTGAACACGTCTAACACGCACACACACGGAATTGTATAGACTTCTTGTTTTTTTTTTTAAATGTCCGTCACCACTCAACACGGTGCTGGCTCCTGTATATAACTTTTTTTTCCAAACAAATGGGGCCACTAAAAGTGGTTGAAAATACAAGAATAACAATTGTATGACAAGAATGTGTAACTGATGAATTAGATGCTTTAATTACAATTATACAGGAGTTCAATTAATTACGAATTGCACAATTACAATTGTTCTTGACCCCCAGGTCTGGGGTAGAGTGCAGAATGGGGGACTGTCTCATTTTACACAACATTCTCCAATTTGGTGGCTGGTCAGCCTGCGCTCTCCAGGGCTTCACAGCTGCCCTTGCATGCAGCACGGTTCTGATATTAAGAAACAAGCACAGATGCTACCGAGCAGGGGGACCAGCAACCTTCAGGGAAATAAGAAACCAGACTCAAAAACCATTAACTGAGCTTGGAAATGCGACTGCTCTGACAACACTAGGGAGGAGGAGGGATGTAGTTCTGTATTACAAACTCTCCATTAACTCAACAACAAACCCAGACAGGATCTTGTCTTTCCAGATGGTTTAAAACCTGGGGAAGCCACACACCTGTCTCTCCCTTAGGACTGAAGCCACACACCTGTCTCTCCCTTAGGACTGAAGCCACACACCTGTCTCTCCCTTAGGACTGAAGCCACACACCCGTCTCTCCCTTAGGACTGAAGCCACACACCCGTCTCTCCCGATGCCACACACCTGTCTCTCCCTTAGGGCTCCCCCCTGGCTCCATAACCTCGGGACAGTAAGCCTGGTCAGGTTTTTCAACTCACCTCTCTAAACTGCAAACAAACTGACCTGTCAAAGTGTGGCTCCAGATGGCAACCCTAATGCAGTCACGGCTGATTCTGACTCGGTGCTTGAACACGACTTGGGTGGAGATAGTGGTTCTCTTGGTCTGTAGCAGTGCTTCTGAACCCTGGTCCTCAGGGACCCCTGTGTCTTCTGGTTTTCATTTCAACTGAGCTCTCAATTCCTTACCTAAACCCTTAAATGAAATTTGCCTAATTAGACCTTTTTAAATTGTTATCAGCTCCTAAAAAGTTGCACATTTCAGGTGACTTATACAATTGCACAGTTAACTTGAAATCTCCAGCTGTTTAAGAGCTGAAAACCATTCAAAAGGCCTGATTAAGCAAATTATTAGTTCAATTAAGGGTTTAGTGAAGTAACTGAGAGCTCAGAAGACGCAGGAGTCCCTGAAGACCAGGGTTGAGAAATACTGGTCTACACCATCTCAGTGCACAGGCTGTCTGTTCCCAGCTCTGGATCCAATCAAGCATTGCTGGACTGATGAACAGGTTGGAGGTAAAAAGACAGACAGACAGACTTCAGGCACCGAGCAGCTGAAATTGACTTGTCAAGAAGAGTCTCAAAAAGATGTCCCCATACTAGTCTTGTCTTGAATCTGTGATGAATCAATCTTAAAGTGCACCACGATTATAGAGCCAGGGAGCAACTCTACTCTCCCTCAATAGTCGTAACAACGGGGAACAAAACAATAATCTCCACTTGATTTAGATTGAATTGCGATTCCTCCAGAGCAGCTTCAAACACACTCACTCCTCCTACCCCTCTCTTGCTCTGTGGCAGACAGCACCCGGATCTTACCCCAGCTGCCCCTTCCAGTTGCTGTAGTCCTGTTGGGGCAGAGCCATGGCCGGGTTCGAATGCACTGGCAGGGGCAAGCGGCTCTCCAGATAGGCAGTGTGCTGCCACCAGTCGGACACCTGAGAAACACAGGGCAGGGGCAGCATTTCACAAGACTGGGTGCAGAAACCGCCAGGGCAGCTAGAGGGCAGCAGTGCACTGCCCGGAAAATCAACACTAGAGGGCACTGGCTCTTACTTGCAGACACTGATCTAGCCCAGCCAGCTTGTCTATGGCAGGTGAAAACTGAAGAGAAACTTCAGGTGAAAGCCATTTTAACACGGCCTTGACCCCCGATGACATCACACAGGGGACCTAGGAAGTGCAGCAGTGGTAGATTTCCTGGATGGCAATGCATGCAAACTGAGAACTTTCTTTTACCTTTTAGCTTAGTACAAGATGTTTAAAAAAAATGAAATGACATGTTTGCTGTAACATGTGTTTCTTTCCAAACTGCACAATTGAGAACTGCATTGTGAATGGAAGTGCACCAAAGGTAAGAGTTATGCATAATGAAGGCACTAACCAAAACAACCTGAAAGACAGAGAGTCTCAGTGTTTCTTATCCAGAGAGACAGAGAGAGAGACAGAGAGGGAGAGGGAGAGAGTCTCAGGGGTAGATGCACTAAGATGAGCAAGTCACTTAACCTCCTTGTGCTCAGTCTTTCGGGTGAGACGTAGTTGTAAGTGACTCTGCAGCTGATACATAGTTCACACACCCTAGTCTCTGTAAGTCGCCTTGGATAAAGGCGTCTGCTAAATAAACAAATAAATAAATAAAATGAGCCAGTCGCAGCGCAAACATACCGCAATTTGCATTTCTCTTGCAGCGATTCTCAAAGTATACATTTTGTCGTATGTACTGAGAGAAAATATGTTAATAAAGAGAGCCGCAATATACTAATTTAATATTTGTTCGTCATCTTAGCAAGATCTCTAGCATTGTGAGAGTCGTGCAACATTTTTTCAAATAAATAATGAAAGGCAGTTTAATCCCATCAGATTCATAGTGGGGCCCTTCACCCCCAAATAAAAAAATGTGTTTCTATCAAAAAGCTTTTCATAATCATACAGTAGCCCCTCGCTAAACCGGATATGTTCATCCGACATAAGGAGGTGTTGGGTTTTAAAAAATACAATAAAATCACACACACATATATTTATAGTGCTCAATGTATTTTAAATGTATAAATCATTGCACTGAAATAACACTAATATGTTTTGGGCAGGCTAAACATTACATATGAACAAAAATATAAATCTGTACACTACGCTACCGGTAATAAATCATGCTGCTGCATTGTACACATTGGTGTGCAATGCAAAAAAATATATTTTAAATTGAAACTAAATGATTTTAGCATTTTTTTTAAAAATTATTATTAACTTGGTGTACTTGGTAGCCTAGACAATTAAGACAAAATAGACCATGTTGCTGCATTTACAAGTTCGGATACTTACAGGCCAGCCAATTCTCATTAATTCGAATTTCAAGGGACCAGCAACTAATTTTGCATTATACCACTAATTCGTATTATCATGATTAGCCTGTAAGCCAAATGTATACTGTCAGTTTTAATTTAAGTTAGTCAGTGGTGCAGTGCTAAATTATGCACAATTACAAAGCACCTGCACATTGACAGAATAGGTGTGTTTCCTATTCCTATACAGATGCTCAGAATGAGCTGGAGGGGTTAGTGGCACATGTGTGCAGTCTTTTGCTCCCAACGCGTTGGGGGAACTAGAAATGTCATAGAAATTTGTTTTCAAGGCTGTAAAGTACATCCTGTTTTTACAGGAAAACAGGTTGTTCAACTCAAAAATTGAGCACAACTGGCAACGCTCGAGAAAAAAACACACTGGGAAATGCCAGCAACAACTGCGACTGTTTAAAACATGCTTTCAAAAGTTCTGAACAAACTGATGCAATTGTAAGTGTCGCAATTGCAGCATTGCACATGTTTAGTACATTTCACCCTAGACTTCCGACTCAACTGGTTTGTGACTATTGTGACAGCCGCAACACTTCAGTACATCTACCCCTCAGTGTTTCTTAACCAGAGAGACAGAGAGTCAGTGTTTATTAACTAGAGAGAGAGAGGGAGAGAGCCTCTGTGTTTCTTAACCAGAGAGACAAAGAGGAAGTGAGTCAGTGTTTCTTAACCAGAGAGACAGAGAGAGTCAGTGTTTATTAACTAGAGAGAGAGGGAGAGGGAGAGAGCCTCTGTGTTTCTTAACCAGAGAGACAGAGAGGGAGAGGGAGAGAGTCTGTGTTTCTTAACCAGAGAGACAGAGAGGGAGAGAGTCTGTGTTTCTTAACCAGAGAGACAGAGAGGGAGAGGGACAGAGTCTGTGTTTCTTAACCAGAGAGACAGAGAGGGAGAGGGACAGAGTCTGTGTTTCTTAACCAGAGAGACAGAGAGGGAGAGGGGGAGAGTCTGTGTTTCTTAACCAGAGAGACAGAGAGGGAGAGAGAGAGAGTCTGTGTTTCTTAACCAGAGAGACAGAGAGGGAGAGGGAAAGAGCCTTAGTGTTTCTTAACCAGAGAGACAGAGACAGAGAGGGAAAGAGCCTTACTGTTTCTTACCCAGTTGTGTGTGCGCTGAGCCCTCTTCTCCAGGCTCTTCTGCAGCCGCTCCCCCAGGCCCCCCCTCTTAGATAACTCCTGCACCCCCTCTCTACTCTCCTCCAGTTCAGGGGGGGTAACAAGGGGCTCCAGGGCACGCAGGTAGCGGGACATGGTCTGAGACAGGGGGGGGACGGGCTGGGGGGGCACTGAACTCATCGACCTCCCCCATCCCCCAAACTGGAGAGAGACAGACAGAAACAACACGGTTACAACATGCTTGTACTGTACAGCACGCTGAAGGCATGGCGTGAAACTCAAGAGGTCTCACTGTATATTACAGAAGAGATCAGGAGCCACACTTTAATGTTAAATAAAGTGGTCTTCCTTTATAGCTGCGTGAACAACTCAGTTAATTCAGAGCAGATGTAGCAGGGGCCTGATTGTTCAAACTCTGGGTCATTTCAATAGCATTCAGTTGTAGTCAAAAGTTTACATACCCCAACGGAAATATATAATTTCTAGAAATTTCTCAAACAAATAATTATAGGAAAAATCTTGTAGCAAAAGTTTTGCTTTTGTGGATGAGGAAAAAAGAAGTTAAGAAATAGATGTCTAAATTATTTATTTCAGCAATTTTTTTGTAAAACTCCAAAAATGCTAATTCAAAAGTAGACATACCGACAAGGAAAATTATATGAATAGCTAAATGATGCACCTTTAGCAACAATAACCTCTTTTAAATGATAAGGATATTTGTCAGTGAGCTTTTGGCATGATTCTTTAGTGATTGTTGACAATTCTTCAACGCAAAATTGTTCAGGTTCATTCAAATTCTGAAGAGTTCTCTTGTGCACAGCCTTCTTCGACCCATACCAAAGATTCTCAATCGGATTTAGATCTGGACTTTGACCAGGCCATTCCAGAACCTTGATTTCATTCTTCTTTAACCATTCTGAAGTAGATTTTGATGTGTGCTTTGGATCGTTGTTGTGCTGGAACATCCAGTTGTGCTTTAAACCAAGTTTTGTAGCGGAGAGTTTCAGGTGATTGGCCAATATCTTTTGGTATGCTGTGGAATCCATTTTACCATGAATTGGATTCCTGTGCCATGAGAGGAAAAACAGCCCCATAGAAGGATATTACCACCTCCATGCTCGACAGTAGGTATGGTGTTCTTTTCTTTGTACGCCTCACCAGACTTTCTCCAAACGTCAGCGACTATCAGCGTGACCAAATAGTTCGATTCATCACCACAAAACCTTTGATCAGAACTCATATCCATCATTCAAATGCCATTTTGCAAACTTTAAGCAATTGTCCTTGTGATGTTTTCCTAAGAGTGTCTTTTTCCTTGGCCTGTGATCATTGAGACCTTCACCATGCAATACTCGACCTATGGTTGAAATGGAAACCCCAGTCCCACTTGCAGCCAATTCACTTTGAATATCTTTGGCAGTCAATCTCGGATTGTTATTAACCTTCCTCACAATTCTTCTACTTGTTCTTGGTGAAAGAACCTTCTTTCTTCCAAACTGAGGGAGTGTTGCGACAGTACCATGAGTCTTGTACTTCTTAATAATAGAAACAATAGTTGAAATTGGGATACTCAAATGCTTGGAAATCTTCCTGTATCCTTTTCCAGCTTTATGACAATAAATCATTTTCTGCCAAAGCTCTTTACTAAATGTGTGCCCTACTCCATACTACACCCAGAAGTGTCTATACAAGACCATTGTTTTTCCAAGAGGCGTATTTAAATTGGGCGTATACTGTAGGGAAACTTTTCAACAATCAACAAAACGCTGACTAAGCAAAGCATACAGTACACTATTGTGACATTCTCTAAATATATTTATATAATATTATTAATTAATGCGACTAGTAAGTTACACAGATATGCATGCCGATCAAAAGACACCACAGTATCTATCGTACACGAATCTATACTCAGTGTGTACGTGTGGAGACCTGTGCATGCTTCCTTAATCTCTAACATTGGCTGCTGTGCTTCCCGTACGTGCTAAACGTGCACACCACTTTCCCTTTTCTTTCCGGATGTAAAATGGAAATAAGCAACACAATTTATATATAAATAAAAAACGTGTTTACAACAAGATTAAAATGCATTTAAAAAAAATAACGTACGAAGACAACAAATAAATAAGTGGAATGCTGCATACTTACCAACAGCGCCTGTCTGTAGCATACGAGCTTGGTTCGTAACATGTCGCTAAAAAATAAATTAAAATATAACCAAACAGACACGCCACCAGCGGTCCTGATTCACACACTGCCCAATTTTTTTGTTGTTGTGTTAATTAGCACTTAAAGTGCGACACACAAAAGGCAGGTTTTACTGTTCTATGATTTATAATAATTTGCTGCCACTCCCCCATGTGATCCATGCACGTCTGTCACATCAGCAGGCTACAGTAGCGTTTGTTTACATGCTGTGTTTTTGCATACTAACCCGGTTGTAGTTTTTTTTTTCTTTCAGAAGCGGCCGAGCACTTCCTTTTTCGATGACGTTGATTGACACGCAGTATCATTAGTGCGCTGCCCTCTGCGAATATCTATATAACAATGTATCCTGAATTAACTGGGTTTAAATGACAGTGCATATGCTTTGAATTTAGTCATATGAAAAGTTTTAAAACTACAGATTGCTAAAAAAAAGCTAGTAAGGTTAGGATTGGGTGTAGGGTTGAGGTAATACAATTAAGTATTATTGGGAGGTGTACTATGAAGCCTGAAATACTGCATGTACAGTGGATAGGGACGCGTTTTTCTTACCATTTACATAGCAGCAGTGTAAATAATGTTTACACACAGCTGTGGTGTAAATACAGTAGGTCATGAGTCCTGAGCAAATGTTTACTACTGTGCACTTACCAGTATTTTACCGGTATGTGCACTCATCAGGTGCAAATGCAGGCCTTGTTTGCTTTCCAGTTTGTTTGAAGTCCCATCCTTACCTTACAGGTGTTACAGGGCAGTACAGTTTTACAATGCACGATTAATATTTAAATAGAGTAGTTTACAGTAAAACCAAATTATACTACTAAAATACAATATGGATGCATTAGGGTGCAATAGCTGTGTAGGCTGTATGTACACAATGGTTTTGTAGTTTTTTAAACCAAACATAATATTTTATTGGTCACGTTATTTGAATTACAAATTAGCGGCTGGTAATGGTGGGGAATCATGTTAATGTGAAAACTTGAATAGAAACGAGAACATACATTACTGCAAGAGGAAGCTGTTTCATCAATGCAAACGGTTTTATTCTAGTGAGAAAACAGTCACACACCATAAGAGACAGGAAATGGGGACCTTGCACAGCTCGTACTGTATTGCACTGTAAGGTATAGGGACAACTCTCTATTTGTATTTCTAGGATTGAGAAGGCAGTCTCCCCCCAGGTTGAAAACCTGGTCTTAAGTGAAAGGATAAAGGCTAGTCTAGTGCATTAACATTATTATTTGTTTATTTAGCAGACGCCTTTATCCAAGGCAACTTACAGAGACTAGGGTGTGTGAACTATGCATCAGCTGCAGAATCACTTACAACTACGTCTCACCTGAAAGACGGAGCACAAGGAGGTTAAGTGATTTGCTCAGGTCACACAATGAGTCAGTTGCTGAGGTGGGATTTGAACTGGGAACCTCCTAGTTACAAGCCCCTTTCTTTAACCACTGGACCACGCAGCCACATCTAATGCTTACTAAATTCCAGCAAGTTGCTTCTTAAATGAGTCCTCAAGGTGTTGGGGAAGTGAGGCGGGGAACCACATTAGCGCTGCACAGGCTTCAGTGCACAGTGCTTGTCATATGGGCGTCAGTGTACAGAGCAACACTATTATGCTTCCCCTCCTCGCATGCCATGATCAGCATTGATGAGTCTGGATAGCTAGTAAGCATGTCCAAAACATTATCCAAGCAGAAGCTATAATAGACAATCACACAGAACATTTATAACAAGATATTAAACAGGTACAACATTAAACATTCATATATATATATATATATATATATATATATATATATATATATATATATATATATATATATATATATACACACATACATAAGGTATATATATATATAATGACTTTAATAATGAGACAAAATCATAGCTTTGTTTCTTTCTTATTATTGAACAGAGATCAAACTGTAACCATTTCCCCAAATTACTAATACAGTAATTATCAAGGTGCATTAGTAAGTGTAGTACAGTAGTGTAACAACTCAAACAATTTAAATTTCACTGCAGTGTGTTGTTGTTCCTTCAAGTTCATTGGCAAGATTACAGTCAAACAACCAGAGAGAGCTGCAAGACTGGAGGTGCTGCCTGACTCGTCTCTGCGGATACACCACCTGCACACAGAGGATGCCGGCTAGTATGAATGTCAACAATATGTAAATGGAATGCTTTAGAAAGGAGGAACTCCTGGTTTTCTGACCCTGCTCACCAGTATGTTTATTTTGAGTGTCATAAATAAATATTTCATTAATAGGCAATTAATCTGTTGCTAAAGTTTAGTTCCATGTTAATAAACAGTCAATAGACATGAATGCATGTGTATCTATCATTAGACGTTTGCCACTTGAGCTCATATTTCATATGGATGTTGAGTATATTTTTTGAGACTTGGTAATTTCCTGCTGCAGTAACAAAAAGACATACAAAGCCTGGTAAGTACAGCTACTAATACCCTATTTACACAATCATCGCATTTTGAAAACGTGATTTTGTATGGCAGCCATGTGGTTTGAATGCATATTATTCAGGTAGTGTGGATAGCTTGTAGAATAATATCAGTTACTCTACACACCAGCCTTTTTATTTTTTTTATTTTATTTACCAGAGCAGGAAACTAGCAAGTCTCAAAAACCATACTCAGCGTACATATGAAACATGAGCTCAAATGGCAGCCTAATGAATGGCATATCTATTGACTTTTTATTAACTGTAAGTAAACTTCAGTAAATGGTTAATTACATATTAATAAAATAATTATAACTCACAAAATAAAGTGTTACCAAAGTAACAATTAGTGGTGCTACAATATACTTTATTTGATCTGCATAACTAAATACTAATGGTCGATTACTATTATTATCATCATCATGCCTTAATTCTTCTGCAATTGCCCAAAAATACAAACCCTACTTCATTTTCTTTATTCATATTAATGACTTCCTGGTACCCTTGCTACTGGTTCCATTGTAATAAATTGGCACCTCAGCCCACTGAATTCAGTCAATATTATTAACTTATCAGCTGCTGAGAAGAGATCCGTTACACCTAATGAGAGGTTAGAAAACAGATTCTCAAGCAGTCGGTACTCCCTTTAAAGGGAGGGGCAGTGATTGTGGTGCTAGTGCTAATAAAAGATAAGAAAATAGATTTTAAAGCCTTGATTAGCGCTCCCTTAAAGGGAGGGTACAGATTACGTTTCTCATGCTTTTAAAGAGGCAAGAACATTTATTTTAAAGCACTGGTTAGCACTGCTTTGAGACCATGGAATCAGTAACAGCATACAGTCAAGGGCTCTGCATTTCTACCTGCTAGGTAGGGACCAGGGTTGAAATAGGCAGCGATGCCTTTAGCAAAACACTCGCTGTGGGTGTAAATATGGGACATGTCATCGGCATTGTAGAAAGAGACCTGAGCCTTCTCACAATCTAGATACACTCCCACCTTCCTGGGCCTAGCCCCGGGCAAGATGGGAATATCTACTGAAAATGCGTTGATCCTGAAATCCTTATCGCCGCTGAAAACCAGCAGGAGGTAATTGTGTCTGCTGAAGAAATGCACGACCTTCTGGTACCACTTGGCCTCCCTTTCCTGAATTTTCTCCATCTTGATCCCCACTGCCCAGTCGCTCTTTCCCCCCACCTCCACCTCCCAGTAGTGGCTCCCGGAGGTGAATTTCTCCCTGCTCTGGGCGTGCAGCCCCTGATCGAAGCGTGCTTCTGTTTGGACTACGGCCGGGGGAGCATGGTGGTGTTTGTGGAGTTGGTCCTGATCCCTGTCGATCTGCCTCGTGCTCAAACCATCGCGGGACACTTTGAGAGACAGAGAGCAGTCTTCCATTGTCAAGCGCTGGGGGACTGGAAAATAATAAAGTCATCCATCACTTCAAAAATGACAAGGTAAAAGAAACTCAAGCAGACAAAACTGTTTGGCTATTCTTGCTCAGTGTGACGAGTGACAGATATTGTAAGCATCTTGTGTTTGTTAAGTGGATCTAGAAGTAAAGATGACACTGTTTTAGGGGTGTAATGATATACTAATGTCATGATACAATAGTATCGCGATATGCAGGTTGCGATACGACAGGTATCACAATAACTTCCACTCAACTATAAACTCAGAAGAAACTTTGCTCTCTAAAGAGCCCCCTCTCTTCCCTCCCTCTGTGATGGTGGAGCAAAGAGAAAGAAAGTATTACAGCACACACACCTTTACGGATCACTTTTAACATTTCTTTCCAAATGAAAAACTGCAAGTGTGTCTCGTAGGGACCAAGTGATAAAGAGCCAGGTACGACGCTCAGGGTTTTCAGTTTGGATTCATATCTGTAAAACATAATTATAACAGACAAGTTAATAAACAGACATCCCCATCACATCTGTAAAAACCAAAACGTTTTAACAATTTTAGAATACTCAAGTACATCTTTTGCCATACAAACCGTCAAGCTTCACAGCACTCTTGCCCACCCAAAGTGCTCATGGGAAGACACACATAAGAGGCAACTGTACATATTACTTATAAACAAGGCAATGGATGGACAGACCGACAGGAACCTCCACAGATCCCCAGAATAACTGAACAGCCTATTCCCCGATAAGCCATGGCTGGATCTTAGTGCACTTCACATTCCCAGTGGAATCCATCGGAATTGCACTATCTGCTTAGTTTCACAGCTAACCCCCTGATAACCCCATATAGGTGGTTTAGTTCTACAGTTCAGGAGATTCCTCAGTGCTGCGAAACTGATCAGAGCAACGCCTGAGCCCCTGGCTAGAGCTCACCCGCTGACAGTGACGATCTCCCATTCATCAGTGGCAGGACCACAGGGGGCTTTTTCTTTCAGCTCTTCCATGATGGGGGACCCTGTCTCGCTCCACCACTATGAAAACAGAATGCGCTGGATCAGTTTAGAGGTTCTAATCAATCGTTTTCTCATTTGGGAATCTTGATTTTACTCACATTTTCTCCTAAGTTTGGATTGCCCAAACTGAGCGTGCCACGTATGATCCAAGAACAGAACACGGGCAAAATAATGTTAGAAAATTGTTAATTACCTCTAGTAGCACTTATAATCTTCTCAGACTGCTCTAACTCTCAGTTCCTAAAGTTTTTACTGAACTTGTGAAAAAGGCCTTCCGTTTTCTTGCTCCATGTTCTTGGAACAAACTTCAGGAAGAACTGAAACTTACTGTCTTGAAATCTAGATAGCCGAGACATGTTTCGTTTTGGCCGGTGCTCCTAAATTCTCTTGTAATTTGATTACCTTGTTTGTATTGGTTGTGCTTATTTTAATGTGTGTGTGTGTGTGTGTTTTATTATATGCCACCTTCTTAACCAGGTCTCCCTTGAAACAGATTTTAATCTCCACAGGACATTCCTGGTTAAATAATAAAAAAAAAAATATTCCAGTGTGTCTAAACTCAGTCCAGTTCACGGTATCTAAACTCAGTCCAGTTCACTGTATCGAAGCTCAGTCTAGTTCACTGTATCGAAGCTCAGTCCAGTTCACTGTATCGAAGCTCAGTCTAGTTCACTGTATCGAAGCTCAGTCTAGTTCACTGTATCGAAGCTCAGTCTAGTTCACTGTATCTAAACTCGACCCTGTTCACTGTATCTAAGCTCAGTCTAGTTCACTGTAAATAACATCAATCCAGCTCCCTGTATCTCTAGGACCTCAGTCTTCCTATATTGCCCGCAGTGCTGCACCTTGAGGTAAGTTACAGGCTGTGTGATGCTCTGGGAATCCTGCAGTTTCCTGGCCTGCTCAGTCCTGTCTCCCAGCTCTCTCTGGATCCTCTGCAGGTTCCTCTCCATGGGCTCCAGAGCCCTCCGCTCGGCTGCTTTCAGATCTCGCTTCACCTCCTCCTCTCGCCTCCGCAGAAACTCGTGCAGCTCAGCAAACTGGGTCGTGATATCTGCCAGCAGCCAGCCAGACCTGTCCTGGGGGCGCAATGCAGAACCACTGTTTTAAAGGAATGCTGACCTCTGACAGAGCACATGGAGGCTCTTACTGGAAGTGGATATTCAGCAAACTAGGCTGTGATATCTGACACCAGTGCAAACGATACACTTCTCTGTCGACAACACAATGCAATACCCTAACCGTAACAAACTTAAATTTAGTGAAAATAATTTGTTTTTCTACCAAAAACTGTAGTTTTTGACTGACAACTTTAAATACGAAAAGCAGATAAACCATAATTGAGGCTAACCCTATAATAACTTAAGTATAAAATTGTAAAGTTTGAATATTGATCTACAGGTTTGGTGCTGCATCACGACACACACATCTATTACAATAGTATACATCACGCAGTGGAAGGGTCACAGTTCATCCACACACACACACACAGTGACACACTTGACCCATGGTGTAACCGTGGGAGGCTGTTCAGACAGTAGAAGAGCCTGCTCTCACTCCACAGAACAAACCCACTTGCCTGGATCCTTGAGAGTTCAGTTTGCTGATCCTTTTCCACACTCTGCACTGCATGGTTATCACCCAGAAGAAACTGCAAGGCTCTGTTTAACTCCTCCTGTGTATAATAATCATCAGAATAATCAAAATAATAATAATAATAATAATAATAATAATAATAATAATAATAATAATAATAATAATAATAATAATGTGATATTTGGAACAATTGTAAGTTGCTCTGGATGAGGGCGTCTGCTAAGAAATAAAGAAAGAAAGAAAGAAAGAAAGAAAGAAAGAAAGAAAGAAAAAAATAATAATAATAATAATAATAATAATAATAATAATAAGCTAATGTACAACTTGTTGGTCCTTCATAAAACAGCATTAACAGCTTGAATAAACCTACATATACCAAATATATTTCAACACAGTAATGGCAAACTATTAAGTCTAATATATATGTTTTACTAAATTAACAATACATTTAAATAAATCAGATGCTTGGTTTTAAACATAACAACAACAACAGCAGCAGTTGTAATAATAATAATAATAATAATAATAATAATAATAATAATAATAATAATAATAATACTATGCCGATAATTGCTGAGTTGCTAAAACTTATTTTTGGCCATGAAGAAAAGCAAAAACACTTGTAATAATTGTTGAGAAGTTGTTTTTGTAAATCGAGTAGTGCAGCACTCTGTGTACCCAGAGTGCTGCACTACACCTGCTCTGCAGGTAAACTCACTCACCTTACAACTTTGTGCGGCCTCATTTACTGGTTTGAAAGTGTGGCCTTTGTGCTGCCTCTCGTCTCGGCAAATCAGGCACACCAGCTTTCTGTCAGTTTCACAAAACAGCTTCAACTGTTCGCCGTGTTTGCGGCAACAAAGCTCCCCCGTTTGAAAGCTGGGGCTCTGAAATCCACACTCCTGCGGGGGTGCCGTAGGGCCTTGGAGCGCGCACGGCAGGTGTTCGGTTAGTTTCAGCTCACGAGCCTTGTCTGCTAAATTTCTCAAAACTCGGTTCGGCTTCAGGCTCCCTGGACCCGAAACGACGGCCCTGCATTCAGGGCACAGAACCGAACCTTGGTTATTCATGTAACCCAAAATACACGCCCGACACATGTTATGACCGCAGTCCAGCATAACCGGGTCTTTAAAGAAATCCAAACAAACCGGACACTCCAATTCTTCAGTTAGTGATGAAGTCGACTCATTCCACGCCATAATGTATCCGGTGGTATTGACCTACACTACAGCCTACTTTATTGTATTATTGCTGTTGTGGTTTGCCGAAGTTCAACTCGAGGTAGGCGGCCGCTGTTTAGTTTCAGTTTCGCTAAATCAAGTGACTTATCCCTGGCAGTTTCATCAGCCAGTGATATTGTGAAGTGCAAAGTGCACAGGCTGGACAAATAAATGGAAACACCTGCGACATCTAACACACACTTTTGATATGATAGACAGACCGAGTAAATGGCCAGACGGCTTCAGAGGTAGAAAATGATCTCGATTTTTTGAATATCAATACATTTGCCTTTTTATTACTGCGGTCATTTTAACTTTAGGCTGTAAAATAAATGTAATGGAAATGACCTATATATAAATGTGTTGGTTATGTTTTCAGTGGATGATAATGTTTTAAAAGCTATTTATTTTCTTACTTCTTACACTCTTTGCTGTAGTGTATCGTAACATATCCTACGTGCAACGGAGCGATCTGATTGGTTGTAAAGGTTACCCGTCAGGCTTGGTGTAGAAGGGCTCTCCAGGGGTCCAGTCCCCGAGTTGCCGTATAGCTCCCATTCAGTACCGGCGCTCTAACCATATCGCTGTTTAATATATGCACTGTAACGATACATAGGACATACGTCATTCGGGTTGCTGCACCATAAGTGCCCTCCAGGAGAGTGTGAGTACCCACGAGAGTCTTTGCCAGGCTTCCTGACCTGGGATAGGAGCACTTATAGCCAACTAGGATTTGTTTATTTATTTTTAATAATAATAAGTAAACTACAAAGTTAATTACGTAATGTCAATATGATATAAGCCATCTAATACAAAGGAATTATATCGCATCAATAACAGGGTTTGATTACACTATATGATATATTCTAGAGTATATGCAGTACAATTAAATATTACATATACACGAAAAGCGGTCCCCTGTAGACCAATTACATTTTTTAAGTATGTATCTCTTTAAGACCTCTTACAATGTAATGTATTCAGTCTAGCGTTGTGCTAAGCAAGAGAGAGGGCGAGGGAAAGGGAGAGAGAGAAAACGTTTTTTTTCTATTGCAGTGGAGGGGAAAAAAGGCTACAAACGACCACTGCGATTTTTTTAATTGGCTGTAAACTAGAATTGAATTCGATCGGTTTTGGGTTTGTGGATCGCCGACTGAGGCAAATTATCTGCGGTTTAATTACAGAATAAAAGGCTGGTTCAGACAATGTCCAGAGAAAAACACGGTAAGCGATACGCCTTTATAGATGTATTTGTTTTTTATTGTTTCCAACCTGTAGTATTAATTCAGCTACCATCGCATAGAAATGGTCTTGCTTTATTAATTAGCTGCAATCTGAGCTGTTGCCTGTTGTGTGTGTGTAGTAACTAGTATTGACATGATTGTATTATAAGCGACATGCGCCAGTGCTCTGTACACGGGCTGTATAATAACATGCCAGGCTACGAGGTCTCTATCTGACAATTATGTAGCCTAGTAGATATTATTGGTTTCGTGGGCGGTCTGGCGTTTTCCATATACCAATACACACAAGAGTGTTGTGTTAGATATTTAGTGTGTCAATATGGAACCAAACACAGACATACCCATTTAGGATTGATGTCATTCGATGCTAATGTTATATCCAAAACGGTGTTCGTTATGAATAATTAAAGGAAAATAAAGAATGATAAGATAGTTATTTTGTGCATGGTCTGTATATTTAAACATTTAATTACTGTTGTAATTACCGTGTATTGTCTATCATATTAATGCCTCCCGTATTTACAGTAATTTCAAAATACGCAATTCAGTGGGATAGCCATCATATTTTATATGTACTTGTTTACATCTTCCTTTCCCTCTCTGTCTTTCTCTTCCCCTCCATTTATTATCACCTCATCTTTCTATCTGTCTATCTATCTATCTAGGCTACTGTATATGCACAAGAGTAAATATTAATCATGCCTCATATTATTTGAGGATGGTCAGATTTTCATCCAAAATATGCTGATTATGGTAATGTTTCATAACACATTACCGATGCTATCTTCTCATTCCTTTAGGATCATTATATTTGAGTGGATTTATATCTGCTTCTCTCTACTAGATAATTGATAAACGGATAACTCACTGTTTTAATAATTAGCTACAGTGTTTCGGCTTCCACCTTGAAAGAATCAGTTTTCTTAATTACTATCGTTGTCATTATTCGATTTTTTTAATGTTTTTGTTTACAATCTATCTATCAATTGTGTATAATTTTTTAAAACGTCAATCTGCAACATTTTAATTAATACCAGTGCAAATAATATCTAACATATCACTGTCAGCTGTGTATACTATTAATAACAGAGCTGAGCACCACTCACACAGGGTCAGGGGGCTTGTGTATAATACATTTATATCACTGTGTGCAGTATCCGCATTCCAGGTCTGTTATATAATAACTCTCAATGCTGCTCTAAAACATACTGTAGCACTGCTGTTGCCTTAAGCATATGCATGCAGTTGGACTGATGTATAGACAGACAGGCAGACAGATAAGCACACCTTTAAACAGAAAGACAGATAGACACACAAACACATACAGCTGCTTATATGCACAGACAGACAGACAGACAGACAGACACAAATAGATACAGCTGCTCATATGCACAGACAGACAGACACAAACAGATACAGCTGCTCATATGCACAGATAGGCAGACCAGCAGATGGGAATGAGCAGATCATCTAAGCAGATCAGAATCTATCTTGAATTACCTGAACCTGTAGAATCCCAGTTGCCTGCTTTCTTTTAAGAGCTTCCTTCCTGGGTCCAAAGAAATCACATGATCCAGTGACCTTTCGACTCTGCTAGCACAACATGACGCTTGGAAAGGTGTGTCCTTATATAGAACTCATAATTAGCAGTTCAGATATATTTGAATTCAAGTGTAATTAATGTGGACCGTTGGTCTCTAATCAAGGTATAGTTCTTTCTTTGTTTTTTGATAAGTGCAATGAGTTTTGATTTGATTTGAAACTGTTTCTAGTATCAAGCTAACAATGTGGCTGAATCCTGATACACAGTGGATCACATGTCTGTCAAATGATTACATTCTGAAACATAAGTATGATAAATACATGCAGAATTGACCTGTAATTACAAATTACAGTTACGCAGGTGCGCCAAGGTTCAACTGCAATGCAATTACAATGGGATTGTAATTGCACTTAATTAAGCAATTGTAATTGACCTCAGGTCTGGTAATGAACGACTTATTAAGCTCCTTCCCTTCGAAGTGAAGGAGGGTGGTGAGTGTGAATCTGTCTTTCTCTTTGCTCTTGTTCCAGGTTTGGGAGAGGGGTATTGTCAGATGTCCCCTCCCCCCTACATGCCCTGCCAGGACGTCCCCACCTCTAACGGGGTCCAGTCTCAGCCTCACTACCCTGCCCAAGAGGGCTATGCACAGGGGGACTGCCCCCCTCCCCAGGGCTCTCAGAGGTACACCGTGCAGACCCAGGGGGGGTCGGGGGGGGACGGGCCCCCAGCAGGCTACGTTCAGCCCGGGTACCCCCTGCAGCTCCAGCCCTGCACAGCCTACCTGCCTGTCTACCCCATCGGGGGAGCTGTAAGTATATACTAGCTGGACTGCATAGACTGCACCAAAAATACAGCATGAGTAAAAACCATTAGAGTCCTGCATAGAGAGATCTGCAATATAAACATGTGATGTCTACAAAAGAGCCAATTGAAGGGGGGGCGGGCGGGGGGGCGGGGGGGCAAATACTATGTTTATCATGCATTTAGCAACCTGACAGTTATTATTATTATTATTATTATTTATTTCTTAGCAGACGCCCTTATCCAGGGCGACTTACAATCGTAAGCAAATACATTTCAAGTGTTACAATACAAGTAATACAATAAGAGCAAGAAATACAATAACTTTTGTTCAAGTGTGACAAAAGTTCCTACCTTATGAGGACTATTTTTAAAATAAAACTTTCAATGTAGGAGTATTTACGTTAACCCCAACTCTGCATTAAATGGAAAACAATGCTCATAATTGCTATAAAAGTGTGTGTGTCTGTGTGTGTGTGTGTGTGTGTGTATACTGTATCTCTATCTGTCTGTGTTAGTGCAGGGTTGGAAATAAGTCCAGCCTCAGCTTCCATCCCTCCAGTTTATGTGCCTCTGTGTATATTCCTGTCTGCCTGTGTCATTGTGTGTGTGTGTATCTCTGTGTGTCTATATGTCAGTGTGTGTGTGTGCCTGTGTGAGGATCTCTGTGTGTCTATGTCAGTGTGTGTGTGCCTGTGTGAGGATCTCTGTGTGTCTATGTCAGTGTGTGTGTGTGCCTGTGTGAGGATCTCTGTGTGTCTATGTCAGTGTGTGTGTGCCTGTGTGAGGATCTCTGTGTGTCTATGTCAATGTGTGTGTGCCTGTGTGAGGATCTCTGTGTGTCTATGTCAGTGTGTGTTTGTGGGGCCTGTGTCTATATCTCCTCTGACAGTGTGTCTGCCTCAATCTGTATTACCCTGGGCATGATCAGACCTTGAATAGTCTTCATTCCACTGATTGATTTTCTGATGGACTGTTGTTCCTGTTTCTACAGGGGCAGCCCTACCTCCCTGGCAGTGGCCCCCAGCCCCCTGGCATGGCGCAGGGGCAGGTGCCGATGCAGTTCCCCCCGGGGATTGCTCTGATGGAATCTCGGCGCCCACCTCACGATTACCTGCCCATCGCCGTGCTCACCACAGTGTGCTGCTTCTGGCCCACCGGCATCATCGCCATCATCAAAGCAGTGCAGGTGAGCAGGGGCGCGGTTCAGAGGGGTGAATGCAATGATTCCATCAACTCCTGGCATGACCGTTCCATTGCAGTGGGATTAGGAACCTTTTCAGTTTGCATGCTCTATTTTACTGTTCTTGTTACTGTTTAACTTCGTAAGTCATTCATCTCAGCGGTGCCTTCGGGTTCAGTCATTAGGGGATGCAGCTGGTTCACAGTTTCACTCTGAAGGTGACATGACCAAAGAAGGGCAGGTTTCTTATCAGAAAGGATGGTTTCTTTAACCTAGTCTAGCAACAGATCCTGTTTTAAAATGAAATTATAATAAAAAAAAATAGTGCTACAGGTTTAGTGCTAATAAGAGGTCAGAGAATAGATTTTAAAATCTTGTTTACCTCTCCTTTAAAGAGGAGCAGTGATAATGTTGCTTATGCTAATAAGAGGCAATAAATGAATTATTAAATCTTTGTCAGCACTCATTTAATTGGGGACATGATAAGGTTGCTGGTGCTCATAAGAGTTAACATAATGGATTTTAAAACCTTGGTTGGCACTTCTTTAAAATCTGATAATGTTACTAGCACTGAAATAATACATTTTCATACCTTGGTAACCATTCCTTTAAGGGAATAATGTTGCCATCGCTAATGAAAGATAAGAAAACGGATTGTCCCTTAAAAGGGGATCCTGGATTGCCAATGCTAACAGAGCCTTGTCTGTATCTGTGCATCTCACTGCAGGTGCGGTCAGCGGTTGCCCGCGGCGACATGGTCTCTGCGGAGATCGCTTCTCGGGAGGCGCGGAACTTCTCGTTCATCAGCCTGGCAGTGGGCATCTCCTCCATGGTGCTGTGCACCATCCTCATCGTGGTGGTCATCATAGCCTCCCGGCACGACGAGTGGGAGCCCTAGCCACAGAGCAGCTGCAGCGATCCCAGTCCCCCCCTCCACCCCCTCCCGCTGACCTTCGGAAACTGCACCCCATCCCTGGCATCTCGGCTTACGCTTCTCCACAAGCTGGAACAGGATCCTGACTCTGTGTCCTCACCTGGTTAGGCAGCTTCGTGCTCCATTGCCCCACAGGCTAGAATAGGATACTGATGGCTGTTTGGAAGCCAGTTTCCTAATCTCCATGATGTCCTGGTCTAGTCCTGCCACAGCAAGCCTACCCTCGCTCTCCCGGATGTTTCCGCTGCTCCCTCCTCCCTCTTATCCTTAGGAAACTGCACTCTCTGTTGACCATCTTGGATCTTGCGTCTCCATAGGCTAGAACAGGAATTTGAGTCCACGCTTTGAGTCGTGATGGAGTCAGTTTCCTAATCGCGATGAGAGAATCAGAAAATATAACATCTTCAACTTTTCTTCAACCTTGCCTACAACCTCACAGCTTCCTCCTTTTGTCGTTGACTGGACTGCAGTATCCAGAATCCTCCGGCTGATTCTTTTGCTTGGCGTAATCCTGCATCACACAAGCAGTCTTTCCTTCGTAGGGTTGTTTCCCAAACATTCAGATCATTAGGGTGCAGCATGAACGGTGAAGGGTGCCGGTTAGAGAGTAAGGAATGAGGAGGGCATGGTTCAGATGTAGGGTGTAGGGCAGGGGTGTCAAACGCAGTTCCTGGAGGGCCGCAGTGTCTTGTGGCTTTTGTTCCACCGAAGCTCTCAATTACTTAATTGGTCTAATTATTGATTAATTGGACACATTTAACACTTCTCTCCAGGCCTCATAATGTTTTATAGGTAGTGTGCCTTGAATCAAAGTGGATTTGAGTCATCAACTGTAAAAGACCTTGAAAAAATATTAAACATGTCCAATTGAACAAATAATGGATCAATTAAGTTAATTGAGAGCTAAGTTGGAATGAAAACTAGAAGACCCTGTGGCCCTCGAGGACTGGAATGTGACACCCCTGGTGTTGGGTGTTGTGTTAGGGTGCAGGATCGAGGATGAAGGGTGAAGATTAGGTGCAGGCTGTATGAAACTCATCCCCTTTTCTTAATGCCTCTCCTGTTTTATACTACGCTTATAGAAATGATATATATATATATATATATATATATATATATATATATATAATATACACTAGTGTTTTTTACTATTATAACAACCTTGACTTGCATAAAGAAGGAAAAACATTGAGTGAAATAGCTCCCATCACTTGATTTTCAAGGTGTGGTATCTGAAGCATAATCAACAAGTACAGAGAAACATCATCTGTAATTGACAAAACCAGGACTGGAAGACCCAAAAACCTGTCTAACAAGGATGAGCAATACTTGAAGATAATATCCTTAAAGGAATAGAAAGAAGACAAGCATTGAATTGACAACAGAACTGGCAGAAGGCACAGGTGTCGTCCATCAAATCAACAGTACGAAGGTCACTCTTGAAATCAGGACTTAAAGGGTGTGTTGCAGTAATACTGCTGTTAAGAAAGGGGGACAAGACTAAAAGGATAAAATATCCACAAGAACACAGAACTTGGACTATGGAACAATGGTCAAAGGTGCTTTGGACTGTTGATGGATGGACAACGACACCTGTGCCTTCTCTGTACTTGTTGATTATGCTTCAGATACCACATCTTGAAACTCAAGTGATAGGAGCTATTTCACTCAATGTTTTTCCTTCTTTATGCAGGTCAAGGTGGTTATAATAGTAGAACACACTAGTGGAGGCTTTGAGTAAATTGTTGATGCTCATAATGCATCAGAGTAGAAAAATGCAACATGGCTATGACTTTTTCACAGCAGAGTATGTGTGTGTGTATATATATATATATATATATATATATATATATATATATATATATATATATGCTTGAATTGTATACATATTCTTGTTCTTGTTCTTGTTGTTATTATTATTATTATTGGTATTGGTATCTCTTCTTTAACCCCACTGACTTTTAAAGGGATACTTTACATGATCATCATGCTCTTAATATTTGATTTTTAAAAGTTTTCCATAGGAAAAGTTTAGCAAAGTGTAAAAAAGCCGAGTAAATGCACAGTAAGAATAGTAAAGCACAGAAAAGGTAACATGGCAAACCAGCGTAAACTATGATAAATGCAAAGTGTAACCATGGGAAAATTCACCTTCACTTTTCTAATTTTCACGTTTTAGGATTCTCTGTCGTTGTTTCTACTTGGATCATTTTCTGATTATTCCAGCAAAATGACTGATTGTGGGGAAGTATATAAGCGTTACACCATGGCTTCCCCACCTCCCCACAGTCTTTTTTTCTGGAATAGTTAGTAAGCATGGCAGGTAATGATCTAAGCAGAAACAGCAATAGAAAGACATACAGAACCGATATAATAGGATCTTAAACAGGGAAGAAATTAAATATCAGGAACATTTGGTATGCCTTTAAGGTCTAATTCTACAGTATTTAGATTACATTATTTATTTATTTATTTATTTATTTATTTATTACCTGTCAATCAGAATTTTAAATCTGAAGAAATGTGGTCAGAAACTTCAAAGGTTTTTTCTTAGTTTCATGAAATCTTTGCTATATATATATATATATATATATATATATATATATATATATATATATATATATATATATACTGGTGCACAAAAGAAATGCAACACTCAGGTCTAATGGATTTACTCAAATATTTTAAACATAGATATCAAACAAAATCACAGAAAATGTGAACAAAAATACAGATCAAAGAATCATGATAAGTTTTCAGTATGAAACGTGACACGCAGTCAGAATGAAAACATTACAAAGTTAGTGTCGGGTATGACCTCCCTGAGCATTAACACAATCCTAGCAGTGTTGACGCATAGACCTGATCAGCCTCTGGATAGACTGCTGTGGGATGTTCCACCACTGTTCCTGTGCAGCTGTGTCAGCTGGCGAAGGTTGACAGGTCGCAGTTGTCTCCTGTGGATGGCACTGGCAGTTTGGTCCCACAGATGTTCTATTGGACTCAGGTCAGGAGAAAAAGCTGGCCACGGCAAGACCTCGACATTTTTTTCTTGAAGTTGTGCAATTGTAATCCTAGCATCATGTTTTCTTGCATTGTCCTGCTGGAAAATCGACACTTTCAGATTGGCTTGCAGGAACGGAAAAACTGTTACCTCAAGGACTTCATCAACATATCACTGAGCAGTAAGGTTGCCCTCAATCTGCACCAAAGGCGTTCTTGTGTTAGAGGAGATTCCTCCCCACATCATCACATTTTCACTGCCGCATCAGTTGGCTTGAACAACGCAACAGTCAGCATAACGGTCATGGGCCGATGTGGTGACCCTCTGCCTTCCAGGATGTGACCTGTCAATCACAGAGCCAGTGTCCTGCTTCCTCTAGACTAGTCTGCTGATTGTTAAAGCAGAAGATCTCATTCTCTGGGCAACTTCTCTCACAGACAGGCCGCCTTCAATCATGCCGATAGCAGGCAGGCGATCTTCATTACTCAAGCGGGGCATGGTCGTGTCTTTTGCTGTTCTTGCGTTAATTAAAATCATGTCTTTTCGAATAGCAATTTATACAGATTCTTAATCAACTCATTTTGGCAATTTGAACTCAACTCAAATAACAAACATTGAGTACTTGGCATTTTTATGAAATCACATGACTTGAGCTCAGTATTATTTTATCCCAAGGAACAATACTACTCAAACAATCAACAAACCTGTCTGCTCACTATTTAAAATGTAAATAACATTATGTATGTGCCCAATGAGCTATTGATTAAAACTTAGACTGTTGCGTTTTCATTGTGCATCAGTACAATATATATATATATATATATATATATATATATATATATATATATATATATATATATATATAGAGTAGGTGGGGCTGGCAGAGTTGAAAGGTCACATTGCCACATGATTTGAAAGGAATGAGGAAGACAGTTCAGTCCTGGCACTTAGAATTCTCAAGCTCAAAGGCAGCTTTTATCAATGGATCCTCAAACTGAAGTGCCAAAGAATAAGGTATGTTTACCATTCGATTATTGTATTAGATGCCAGCAGAAAATGAACAAAAACAATGGTGCCCTCCACTTTCATGTGCTAGTGGGGACCTTGTTTAATTACAGCTGCAGTGGCCCCATATTCAAAACAGTATTCACAATTCTATTGTATTCTGTTCTATTGTATTCTATTCTGTTCTATTCTATTCTATTCTATTCTATTCTATTCTATTCTGTTGGACAGAGAGACTTGCATGTAGTGGCAAGCTGGTGTCAGGGTGAGCTTGTGTAAACTAAGGAAATATGAAGTGATCAAACACCAAGAAGGAATTATACTGTAGTGTAGAATATGAAAGGACTGTGGGGCAGCTGTAGAGCTACTTAGAACTTTCATACCAGTGCCAGTCAGTCTTCCCAGCTGGGTATCTGGTTACAATATAATCTGGGTCATAAACCACTGTCAGTGGCAATTCTTCTGAAACCAGAACATGTTTTTTCATTTAACATTTTACATCACATTACTTTAAAAGCATGTTTAAGAAAAACTGAAATAGTGTAGATTTCTTTTATATTGTCTATTATTGTTTACATGTTGCAACAGTGCCACCCATACACATGGCCAAATGCTGTAATTGCAGCTTCTGTTAGTATTAGTCCTGTAGTCACCCCATGAGATTTGCATGGACCAGCACATTAAAAAATGTGCAATTCTGACTAAGGATTTAAATGATTTCAACCCCTGAAAATGAACCAGGGAAGAGGTGATCACAGAACACAGCAAACTGCACCATGAACATTGCATTTGTGTTTATCAGTTAAAAACTACAATCAGAAGCCCTATTTATATTACATATCAGATTGATGTCTCTGGAATCATTTCAGACTCCAGTTGCGCAGCAGTTTGATCCATTCCAGGTGTACAAATGTGCCACGTGGGTTTTGTCAAGCACAGTCTTGTGCAAGGAAAGTCTTGAGCCATATACAACATGTTAAATGCTTGTTAGGAGACCAAGCAGTGCTGAATAGATACTATGTATAGTAGAAGTACACATTAGATGCAGTACTGTAGGTTATATTGGGATCATTAACTATTACTGCCATTTAAGATGACTGGACTATACTGGTATTACATTGTAGCTGCAGTTTACTGTCCCTAGACTAGAATTACATTGTAACTGCAGTTTACAATTGATAGACTAGACTTACATTGTAATTGCAGGTTAATATAATGACATTGTAACTGCCGTTGAAGATCACCACACTAGGCTAGAATTACCCTGTAATTGCAGTTTAATAACTACTAGAATGACATTGTTTATTGTGGTTTAAGATATAATTTACTAGAATAACATTGCTATTGCAGTCTAACATCACTATAGTGCACAGGAATTACTTTGAACCTGCAGTTTAGGATCATGCTATAATGTATTCTGCAATTTTGCCAAAGTTGGAGGAATGATTTAAAAACATGTAGAATTTCCTGTTAGTTTATTATTATTATTATTATTATTATTATTATTATTATTATTATTATTATTATTATTATGGAGGTGATTGTCCAGAAAGTTTCGAACAAACCCGATGTCTCGCTCTCTCTGTGTGAAACTGTCTGTCTGTCCATCTGTTTTATTGTTTTAATAAATAAGAATTCATTAATTAAGCTATTTTGTTTGATACGTGAATCTTCAATTCCCTTTAAATAAACTGACCTCTAGTAACTGCTAGAACAAGGCACACCTCTGAATATTTCTTTCTTTCTTTCTTTCTTTCTTTCTTTCTTTCTTTTTCATAATCAATTGTGATTGGAACAGCCTTTCTTTAGCACAAATCCATGTGAGTATCTAATCTGGGGCTTATTCTGGGTCTGTCTGTTTCTATGTCACATTATATTGAGATGAAACTTGGTTAGGACATTCTTCAGCACTGGTGATAATGTGTATGGTAGGGTCTGTCTGTCTGTACAGTATGTCACACTATGTTGAGATCTGTTTATCTCATTGAGATGAAACTTGGTTAGGACATTCTTCAGCACTGGTGATAATGTGTATGGTAGGGTCTGTCTGTCTGTCATGCTTGATTTTTCTTTTCTTTTTTACATGAATCTAGAGATTAACCTCATATTCTATAAGATCACTAATGTGATAAGTACATTT
Source organism: Acipenser ruthenus (assembly GCF_902713425.1). Taxonomy (NCBI): domain Eukaryota; kingdom Metazoa; phylum Chordata; class Actinopteri; order Acipenseriformes; family Acipenseridae; genus Acipenser; species Acipenser ruthenus. Next base: position 5,291,962 of record NC_081229.1, on the reverse strand, counting down.
CCTAAATTATTGAGAGTACACTACCTGTGGGACATGTGTTTTTTTAAGCAACATACTTGATTATAAACTTGGAAACAAAAGATCACATGACTTGGTTCCAGATTTCCATTAATTTCAGGCAGACAAGATTTACAAATCTTGCCTGATAAACAGGTTGCGGATTGTAGAGGGGATCACAATATTCATTGCAGTAGGGATTTTGTCGGGATCAATAAATGATGCTGAATTGTACAGAAGGGCTGGATTAGACGGGTTTCCAGTATGTGAGGCTCCTGTCTGTCTGCATGTCACACTGTGGATCTAGGTTATGCTGTTCCACTTTCTTTTCTCCCCATGATAGTGCCGGTAGCTCGCCTCTGTGGTTTGAGATTTTCTTTCTCATTCCTCCTCTCTACAAAAACACAGTGTAGGCAAACTGGCTGTGCTGCCTTGTCTTGCTATTTATATCTGGCCCTATTCTTTCACATTATATGCTGGTGTCATGGGGTTTGGGTGGGTAAGCGCAGTCTGTATCAACATACAACAACTGCAATTCAGCATTGAACAAAAACACATACAGCATCCTGTAAAAAACACCTTTGCTGGTTAGTGTGTGTGTGTGTGTGTGTGTGTGTGTGGTGGGGGGGGGGGTTTCCCCTCTTACTCAGACCCCTTGTTCACTAAATATCTCACTATCCTTTAATATATAATCATGTTTCTTGAGATTAGCGGTGTTGCAGACTACAGTTCACACATTTAGGTCAATACTTAAGAAAAGGAAAAAACGATCCTTCACTGTAGTACTTTGTTATTGAAGGTGCTTTATACAACCGGCCACAGATCCTAAGAAAGGGTCCAGACAGTGTATGTAACACCGGCTAGAGCAACCCAAGTAAGAGGCAGCGCCATCTAGTGACCAGATACTTTGGGACACGTTTCTGTCAATACACAGCTGAGCACTAAGAGGCGCTGGCTCTTCTATTTTCATCTATAAAGACACTTTGGCTGATCTAGCCTATGTTACACACACACACATCAATGATATGGTGCGTTGATGTGGTAAACTGGAGGGTAAAATTGGCCCCACCCCTTCGATGGATTCTTTCCAATCATTAACCAACCACCCCACTTTATATTACTGTAATTATATATATATAATTCAATTTTTGTTTTTCTGATAGTATTTTGATTTGAATTTACATCTGTAGATTCCCTTTGTTTATTTGTAAAATATAAAAACGATTACAAATTGTTCACAACCAATAACCAACCACCCCTATTGAGTGACATGCTTTCATCCATTAACATGACCTAGAAGACACTGCTGAGGTGAAATGACTGAGGAAGTGAAGTACAGGACAGTCAAAAAGCACGGCTTCCAAACAGAGTCTTCTTAACTCAGCGTAGGACCAGATAGCATGTTTTAAAATGAAAATACGTCGATGCTATTTCTTTCAAAACCGCACATTTGAGACCTATGTAGCTAATGAAAGTGCAATGCACATAAAAGTATAGTAATTGTAGCTAACAATATAGTTCAATAAATCTTAGCTGTTTTGTACTTCCATAAGCTCCATATGTCTCAAATGAGCTGTTTTAAATAAACACATGTTACAGCACACATGTATTTTATTTTGGTATTGCTCTAGGTTACAGGAAGTGCTCAGTTTTGAAGCACTGTATTTCTGGGTCATTTCACCTCAGCAGTGTCTTCCGGGTCAAAGCATGTTACTGGCTGACAGCATATCACTCAACATGGGAAGCAGCTGATTGGTTATTGACAGGAAAGAAGCCAGTGAATGGGGTGGGGATGATTTCTCTTTCCAGGTGAAACGCTTTGCTGAAAATTTCAGAATGCCGTGAGGGTAACCCAGTAACAGAGCCTGAACAAGAAGCTGAAATTCGCCGCCAAGTAAGCAAGTCGAAACCGCAGGCCACCGGTCGAGTAGCCGGGGGGTGGGTTTGTTTATAGAGTAAAGATAAGTTCAGGGATGTTGGATTCCCTTAAAAGTGTAGCGAGATGTCTAAACGGGACCTGCATGTATTAAGGAGTAGTACGTGTCGTTTTCACGGTACCTTCTATTTTATAGTTTTTTGTACAGTGTTTTATTTTGCATTTCGTACACAGTGTTGTATGTACTCCATGTGCTACCATTGCTGGTTTTGTCATGTGAGGCTGTGTATGCAAATAAATCCTGCTCGTCTGAGGGGTGTATCAACGGCAACCTCCTTCTCGATCTCCTGCCTGTCAGCAAGCATCAAATACGCACCCATACGGCAGACGGCTACCCTGTTACACTAACAAACAGTTTCCTAAAACCTAGTGTAGGACCAGATATCCTGTTTTAAACTGAAAATAAGTGTTTGCTATAATATGTTTTTCTTTCAAAACTGCACATGGGAGACCTCTACAATGAACAGAAATGTCATGGTATTATTGTGTGAGCTACAATCACTTGAGATGAGCAGCAGTGTTGTTTGGTACTGGCTGGCCTCTCTCTCTCTGTTGTTGTTCATGCTGTGTGCCCACGGTTGGCTCACTAATTGATTGTGATTCCACAGCGCTGCTCTCTCTGTGTTAAACTGCCCATCTGTGCTGGCAGTCTGGGCAGTGTGCAGCGTCACGCCAGCCCCTAGTCGCTCGCAAGCTGTGCATTCAGACTACAGGACGAGTCTGAAATCTTCCCTGATTACTAGCAACGTAATGCGTTGCATTGCACACTGCTGAGGAGAAGCCCACTGAGTTTTTACCAGGCTGTACTCTCCATAGAGGTATGGTTGACCCGCTTTAATAAATCATACCTCAGGCACCTCTTGGCATTCGCTTCAACTGACTGTGTTACATTAAAATCGGCTGAATACCTCAGCCACTAACAGTGTTCTCTTCATCCACCTTTTCCCTCTTTTCAATGAAAATGACAATGGACTAAATAAACGATGGTCATGAATTGAAAAGAAATATAGCTATATTTTTTTATATTAATGATAAATCAGTACATAATAGTTGTATTACTACAAATGCGATTGAAATAGTTGTCTTGTTAAGCAGTCTGAATGGTTTTCTGAATTCTTTGACACTAACGTTAAGATCTGCTGACCCCACGTGCCTCAGTTTGGAGTCAGCAGAGTCGAAAGGTCACAATATCACATGATATCAATGAACCAGGAAGATTAAAATATAGGTTAAGGAAAAAAATATACTGCTGCACCTCAAGAAGCACAGACTTTGCTTCTGTTTTCCCCACTGTTGGCACTTGTAGAGCACTCGAAATCCAGCTCAGATATAACAAGATCCATTAACAGGGTCCAGGGCGAGTGAGTCTAAATTACTCAAATACTGTGTTTTTTTCCTATTTTGAAGTCTGCCATAGACATACTTATTGCATATGTAAAACATGCTAGATCAGCCAAAATGGTCTTTGCATTAGTAAGTACCGAGCACTTGATCTGAAGAGGCAGATCACTAGATGGCACTGTCTCTTCCTGTTACAAAGACACCTTGGCGGATCTAGCGCCTGTGTTACATGTGCCCTTTAATAGGATAAATCAGAAAATAAATAATCTTAAAAAAATAACAACCAATCATTTGTTGATTGAATGCTTCCTAATCCTCAAATGATCAGTTAACATTTCCAAAGCAGCTTTTCTTGCAGAGCTATATGTGATTGGAATGAGGAGAGCTTTTGCTGCAACATGAACAGCCTCTATACAGTAAACAGTACAGTATTGACGCACCCTGCGGCTTCAGCCATTCAGTCAGTCATTTAGCTGTCATTTACTCCATTAACTTTCAATAACGAGACGGATCAGAGCAATAATACACTCGGTAAAGCAAGCAGACTCGGTTCTCAAGTCCCACATTGTTTTGCTCTTGGTCTTTTTGTTTTCTTTATTTTCAGTACAAAAGATAACATACAGCATCAAATCGTGTCTTCCAACACAAGCAAATAATAATCAGTTTAAACATATAAATTCAGGATGACTGGGGGGGGGGGGGGGCATTTGCTCCCCTCACGATTGTCTCTGTGTCTCTATACTAATATATCTACAGTCCTGCAGCGGCAGCGTCTTTTGAACCCACAGGTTCATCATGTGTCCTGGTCTAGCGCAGCAGCAGCTTTTCAATGTATTGGCAGAGGCAGGGTGCATTAGCCCTCCAGGCATGCAGGTGGCGCTGTTCACGAGGCAGTCTCTGAGCCACTAGGAGCTTCACGTACACAGCACTGTAGGTGAGTAGCAGTTGATAAGCCATTTCCTGAAAGCAAACAAACAAACATCAAAGATACATAAACAAAAATTATAACTACAGATTAATATTGGAACCCAGGCTTCCAGAGAAAGGTAAAAGGCTAGTCTAGTACATTAACATTAACCCACCAGTGCCACCTAGCGGTCCAGATCAGCACTGCTTCAGCGTGTGCAGGCTCTCTCACCTGAGCTGACCCTGTGGGGACCAGGCTTTTGATGACGGTGAGCTCTGGTTTCCCCTTCAGCCTCTTGGAGGCACTGCGTCCTGTTTCAGCCTCGTCACCAAGCAACAAGGATGTCTCCTCCGAGTCTGTGACCTCTGACCTCTCGTTGGGGTTGTCCGCCTTGACATGCGTGACCAGATGCAGGTGTGATAGTTTCTGACGAAGCTTGGACTGGGAAAGCGGGAGAGAGCATTCCTTATGCACGGTTACCATGGTAAAAAAATGTGGTCAAGCATGGCAAAAGTACAGTAAAGCAGAGAGCGATGGTAAATGCATAGCTAGGTACTGTAAAAATCACTGGGGAAAACAGCAAAATCACAGTGGCAGACAGAGGGGAGAGAGGAGATAAAGGGGGGAAAGGGAGTATGAGATGAACAGTGGGGAGAGACGGAGAGGGAGAGACAGACAGGAGAAAAGGAGGGAGATAGGAGATAGAGAGGGGAAGGAAGCAGAAGAAAAGCGAGGGAACTGAGTGAGTGAGGGGAAGAGGAGTCAGGGAGAGTATATTGTAAAATGTATTGCAGCCTGCAGCCCTCTTTCAATACACCTATTCTGGTTATGTTGTTAAATATCTGTATTTAATACAAGAACCTGAAGTTTGAGAACGAGAAGTTCAGCCCTTAAGGCTTGTCCCTTCCTAGCACCCCACCTGCCCCGACTGGAGGATCTAAGTTAATAGTTCTGGTGTTTTTTTAAATGTCCCCAGAGTTTACTAATACTTGACAGAGGTCTCATACCAATAAAGACCCTTTTGAAATTGATTATAAGTCACGTCACCACTGGTCCTCGGGACCCCCAGTGTCTTCTGGTTTTCATTCCAACTGAGCTCTCAATTATTTAACTAAACCCTCAATTACTTAACTAAACGAATACTTTGCTTAATTAAGTCTTTTAATTGTTTTCAGCTCTTAAACAGTTGGACATTTCAAGTTAACTGTAAGACCGTATCAGTAACTTGAAATCTGCAATTTTTTTAGGAGCTGAGAACAATTAAAAAGGTCTAATTTAAGCAAATACAGTCCAATTAAGGGTTTAGTTAAGTAACTGAGAGCTCAGTTGGAATGAAAACCAGACGACACAGGGGTCCCCGAAGACCGGGCTTGAGAACCACTGATATAGCTCATGAAGGGAGATGGAAAGGGAGCCTGCGTGTGTGCAGGGCAGTGCTGATATAGCTCATGAAGGGAGATGGAAAGGCAGCCTGCGTGTGTGCTGTGGGTGTGTGTGTGTGTGTGTGTGCAGGGCAGTGCTGGTATAGCTCATGAAGGGAGATGGAAAGGGAGCCTGCGTGTGTGCTGTGGGTGTGTGTGTGTGCAGGGCAGTGCTGATATAGCTCATGAAGGGAGATGGAAAGGGAGTCTGCGTGTGTGCTGTGAGTGTGTGTGTGTGCAGGGCAGTGCTGATATAGCTCATGAAGGGAGATGGAAAGGGAGCCTGCGTGTGTGCTGTGAGTGTGTGTGTGTGCAGGGCAGTGCTGATATAGCTCATGAAGGGAGATGGAAAGGGAGCCTGCGTGTGTGCTGTGAGTGTGTGTGTGTGTGCAGGGCAGTGCTGATATAGCTCATGAAGGGAGATGGAAAGGCAGCCTGCGTGTGTGTGCAGGGCAGTGCTGATATAGCTCATGAAGTGAGATGGAAAGGGAGCCTGCGTGTGTGCTGTGGGTGTGTGTGTGTGCAGGGCAGTGCTGGTATAGCTCATGCAGGGAGATGGAAAGGCAGCCTGCGTGTGTGCTGTGAGTGTGTGTGTGTGCAGGGCAGTGCTGGTATAGCTCATGAAGGGAGATGGAAAGGGAGCCTGCGTGTGTGCTGTGAGGGTGTGTGTGTGTGTGCAGGGCAGTGCTGGTATAGCTCATGAAGGGAGATGGAAAGGGAGTCTGCGTGTGTGCTGTGAGTGTGTGTGTGTGCAGGGCAGTGCTGATATAGCTCATGAAGGGAGATGGAAAGGGAGCCTGCGTGTGTGCTGTGAGTGTGTGTGTGTGCAGGGCAGTGCTGGTATAGCTCATGAAGGGAGATGGAAAGGCAGCCTGCGTGTGTGCTGTGAGTGTGTGTGTGTGCAGGGCAGTGCTGGTATAGCTCATGAAGGGAGATGGAAAGGGAGTCTGCGTGTGTGCTGTGAGTGTGTGTGTGTGCAGGGCAGTGCTGATATAGCTCATGAAGGGAGATGTAAAGGGAGCCTGCGTGTGTGCTGTGAGTGTGTGTGTGTGTAGGGCAGTGCTGATATAGCTCATGAAGGGAGATGGAAAGGCAGCCTGCGTGTGTGTGCAGGGCAGTGCTGGTATAGCTCATGAAGGGAGATGGAAAGGCAGCCTGCGTGTGTGCTGTGGGTGTGTGTGTAGCACAGTGCTGTTCTCACCTGCAGCTTGCCGCTTGTGAAACTCATCTCCTCCAGGAGCTCAGTCAGTCTCACCTGGCAGTCCGACAGGTCGAAATAAACCAAGAACAGCTGGAGGGGTCGGGGCTCAAGGAAAGAAACTTTAGTCAAGTTTATCACTGTGTTGTTTTACTGTACTTTTGCACTTTCCCTTGCTTTTCCTGTGTCTATACTATGCATGGTTCCAGTGTTTCCCCCGCAGTTCAGTAAAGTAAAGTTCAAACCACTGAAGAGTAGTTTATGATGTTTGCAGTCATTTGCAGTGGTTCAAATGGAGAGCACTATATCCCTTCCAACACATGTTATTGGACATATTCTACTTCTCAAATACATTTGTTTGGATTGTGGACAGTATTTAATTGTTTTCAAAGTAAATACATTAGTTTTAAAAGTAAAGTGCTGAGGAATGGCACATGGAACAGCAGTCTTTCTGTTCTATGTTCAATGGCTGTTCATATGTCTTGTTATCAAATGGATCTTAAGGCAACCATTTCAGTTGGTCCACACGTGTGAGCTGCCAAATTGTCTTGATTTAATTCAGTATTATTTATAAAGGATATTCAATTATTATAAAATGGCTCCTATGTGTTGTCCAGTAAGTAAGGCAGATTTAGAATCCATTTTAATCCAAGTCACAGCTTCACAGTACCACCCATATGCAAGTTAACACGGTATTTGAGCCCAGTGTTTTTTCTCCATGTAATGGTTTTCTCCTGCTTTCTCATGCAGTTACCACAGTTCACCCTGGTCTGCCATGTTTATAATATGCTTCACAATTCTTTACAATGCTTACCTGTGCTTTACTATGCTTTCACTGTGCTTTATTACACTGGATTGCCTCTTGCAACTCGATTACAAACCTACGGGTGTGAGGGCTTGTAGTGTTCAAGCTGCATCACTTTGGAACGCACTTCCAGAATGCTGAGTCTGTCAGTATTTTTAAATCTAAGCTCAAAGGCCTTTCACTATCAAGCAGTCTGGATGCTTGCACATGAAAGATGTGATATAAATGAAATGGGTGTGGTACAGCATGATACAGGCACGTTGCTTCACTATTACTGTGTTTTATAAGAGCCAGTAAACTCAGGACCGGATTCGGCTAGTTGATCCGATTGCGATGAGAAACCAAGCTGAACCGCATTGTAACAGATTTGCATGCAGTGGTGTAAGCTGGAGAGAAGCCCCTGCCTGGGCTGCTGGAAGGATACTTGGTGCAGGCTGGTGCATTGGCTCACTGTGTCAGACAGCCCCGCCAGGACCTTGTGCTTACACAGCCCTTCATTAGCACGGATCAGCCGCACGTCCGTGTTCATATTGATCTGGGAGATAATGAGCAGAAGACATGGAATTCAGATTTCTGCATGGTTTAGAATGTCTTTACACGTTGCTGTAATTCTATTGAGTTTACTACAGTCATTTTGCATGATAAATTAGCAGTTTTCACCCATGCATCTCCCACTTATACTATGCATTCACTATAGTTTTTAGCATGTTTCGCCATGTTTTTAAATATAATTTACCATACCTCTCTGTGCTGTATTACACTTTGCTATGCTTCACTGTGCTTTTACACCAAAGTTTACCCTTGTTTGCCATGTTTTTGAATATGCTTTACCATACATCATTATTCTTTACAAAGCTTACCTATTCTGCACGTGCTCACACGATGTGTTATTACACTTTGCTACGTTTTTATTACAGTAAAGTTTTTGAAGGGTTGCTCTTGTAAAGCCTGATAGAACTACAGCAACCTGACACACACACTTCTATTTTACAGAGTGAGCAGCTTCAGATGTCATTGTATTTATGTTGTTTTGGTTTTGTGATGTTTACAGTCATTCTGAGTGGTTCTCAGTTGGTTATACTCAGCTGGCCTCATCCAGAGAGTGCCAAGTGGATTCTGATACAGAGAAATATGATTTTAGTATTGGAAGTGCAACAGAACCACTTGGAATGATTGTAAATATCATAACAAGGTAAGGGGGGCGTGTGAAGCTGTTTGATGTGGTACCTGATGGGTGTGTCGATTGAGAAGGAGCAGGACCATTGCAGTCAGGAGCACAGAGAGGAGGCTGAGAGACAGGCAGAACAGCCAGAAGAAGCTCCCCAGACTGCCGTGCAGGAAGAGGTGAAAGGTCGAGTACAGCCCACACCAGGTCACCAGGTACAGCAGCTAGACACACAGAGAGACACACAAAGAGGATTTAACCTTAAGTTTACCACTTCAGTGCTACTGGCGCGAGTTTCTCCTGCTGCACTTTTGTTTTTAATAAATATTCTCACCACGACACACACAGCACCTGTAGGACACCACACATTATTCAGGGAACGTGGCAGTTGATTCTGAACTGAACCATTTCATGACCAGGGGGGGTAAGAACATGAAAGAGGCCTTGGTTAACGTTACTTTAAAGGGGGGTCTGTGATAATGTTGCTGGTGCTCGAAAATGTAAAAAAATAATCAAAGAAGCCTTAGTTTGCACTTCTTAAAGACATGATATGCTGGTTCTAACAAGAGGTATGAAAATAGATTCAAAAGCCATGGAGAGCACTCTTTTGAAGTCATGCTGGTGGCAGTGCAGTATTAGTATTGAAGGCAGACAGCAGAGTTTTCACTGACCGGAGCGAGGAAGAGATGGAAAAGGGTGGAGTTGAATAAAAGGTATCGCTTCACTTCAGGTTTGTCAAGAGAGCTGTGAAGAGGCTGGTCCAAATCTTCAGCAGGGATCTGAAAGGAAGACATGCACGCACACACAGAGACAGACACACACGCACACACACACACAGAGGCACAGACACACAGACACGCACACACACAGACAGACAGACAGACAGACACACATGCACACACAAACATAGACAGACAGACACACAAACACAGAGACAGACACACACACACACACACAAGAAAAACCCTCATTTTAATGATCTCTCATGACATAGTAATGAGTCCTGATGACTGAAACAGACAATGAGAATATAAACAATAATAAGGCCTGACTGATATTTCCAACTCATACCAATCTGTACTAGGTCCTAATTGTTTTTTTCACTTCACCAAATGATGTAAGTAAAAATATGCTCAATAAATTACAAATGCTGTTTATCATGGGCATACCAGAGCAGCTGACTTTGAGAAGGGGGCTGGTTGATTATCTTCGCTGTGGTTTACTACACTCTGCTGTGCTTTAACCACATGACGCCCCAGTGAAGTTTTAGAAGGAGGTGGTTCACAACACTCCGCTGTGCTCTCAGCAGTAATATCAAAGCAGTTCACTGAGAAAGGTACAGAGGGCTCTCTAGTACTCACCTGTATCCCCTGCCTCGCCAGGAGCCCACGACACAACTCAATATTGAACCCAGGAGCCCAGCAGGAAGAAATGGAGGGGAGGATGAGCAGCACCTGCCCATTGTACAGGCCTGAAACACACAGCGAGAGTCAGGAGGGGACTGAGAGGAGACACGAGAAGAATCTAGGGACCAATTTCTCAAAGACTGTCCTCCAGCAAGCTTTAATTAATGCCTATTAATTAATTAGAGAAAATCACCTGTTGATTTTACAAACCTAGAACCATTTCGAAATACTACACAAGACTTTGTAAATTCAACAACAAATGTATCAACTGGTTTGTATTATACTGTAGCCTTGCAGAGGTGTGAATGGTGCTAAAGGCAGCGGGTCAGGTAAAACCTACACATAGGGAAGAAAAAGTCAAATTTATCTGAAGTGTTATTGTGTTTATTATACTGAGTATGTACAGTAATAAAGTTTTTTTTATACATTCATATTGTTTTGTCATTTTAGTTTTTTTTTTTAGGTACATCATTAGATTATTTACAGTAACTCTGTAATACAGCACACTGTCTAATCCAGCACAATTTTCCGGTCCCAAGCGATGCTGGATTGTACAGGTTTTACTGTACTTGCAACCAGGGACGCTGGAACTAGGGGTACTGGGGGTGCGGCAGCACCCCTGGCTTTGCATGGCTTCCATCACATACAGGGTTACAGTTTTGTTCAATGGCTTTCAGCACCCCCACTTTGCAGTTCCAGTGCCAGTGCTTGCAAGCCCTCTCGCATTGCATTGACTGAGGCCTGAGCCGAAAGGTTTGTCTGCTTCGTTAGGATCCTTTACCTTCGTGCTGCTCCGATACCGGGCTGGAGAGATCTGATGATGTGATGCTGTTTGCAGGATCATAGTGACTGAGCCCCACAGAGCCTGCAGGATACAACAACACTGTAAATGCCGCGGCTCTGTCCTTATCAAACACTGACCCGCTTTTTTCTTGCTTTACAATACACTTTGTGTTAATTAATTAACAATGGTTGGGGCAGTAGTGTGGAGTAGTGGTTAGGGCTCTGGACTCTTGACCGGAGGGTTGTGGGTTCAATCCCAGGTGGGGGACACTGCTGCTGTACCCTTAAGCAAGGTACTTTACCTAGATTGCTCCAGTAAAAACCCAAATGAATAAATGGGTAATTGTATGTAAAAAATAATGTAATTGAATGTAAAAAAAATAATGTGATATCTTGTAACAATTGTGAGTCGCCCTGGATAAGGGCGTCTGTTAATAAATAAATAATAATAATAAACAGTGCCCACGCCCCCTGGTGCAAGACAGAGGAAGTGAATAAGTCCCTCATAAGGATAATTTCCCTTAAATGAGTGTGTTCATGGCAGTAACTAGCTATGAGGACACCGAGATCGTGTCCTCGGTTGTTTTTTTGCATCATCAATGCTGATGCTCATGTAAAAATTCTGATGAAATACAAAAGACTCCTCAATTTTCTCTGCTGGTTTGCCGTGTAACATAGATTTGGAGGTTGATTAGTAAATACCAAGCAGTCATATAAATACTGCAGCTATAGCTTGAAACCTCAATTTGATCTCAGTAGAATGTCAGCTCTGGTTATGGCCCTTCGTGTGTTAATGTGTTTTTTTTATATAGATTTAAACATTATAACATGTTAATAATGCATCTATAAACGTGTTATATAGGAAGTATTATTTGACCTGCTATAGCCATGCAGTGTTATAAGAATGTGTTACTCAGGCATTCATTAGACACCTTATAGTTATAAATTGACATGAAGCATGTTTTAAACAAATGTTCCTTGTTATTAATCATCAAAACCTTTAATAATGTACACCCATTATAAGTGGATAATGTGACCAAGTTAATAATATTAGGTAACTGGCTTACCATTGGACAACTGGAGAATGCCATTCTCTTCTCCTGATTGGGCGACAGCTGGTGATGTGCGGGGCTTAGAGGAGCTGTCAGGTGACCTCTCTGGCTGACCAATCATGTTCTCCATGTATTCTGAAAAAAAAAAAATAGAATTTCTATCTTCCAATAATGAAAGGGATCATTAAGTTAGTAAAATGGTCTGAATATAACAGAGCTGGTGAAAATATGAGAGAATCTGTGATCTATACGCTAAGCTTATCCTAATATGTTGGATATATTGAATAATACTGTATGGATAACACCAAAACTATGATTTTTACAGTACAAACAAGAAATATATCAATATTTAGCAAAATAAATAAAGGTTTCTATCAGTAAAAGCAAGGTAAAACTGCCAGAAAATACCATGCAAAAATACCATGGTAAACTTTCAAAAGGGATAGACACATATTGGATAATACTGTATATGGCCACTATTGAATATTTTTTTACTCAGAGATAGTTTCTTCTGTCTATATGCATTACCGCTGCCCCTCTGAGAATCAGTGTACCCACGGCACAATAAGTAAGCTAGTATCTGGAGCAGACCTTGTTTCAGTTTCACTGGGCCAGCTAGTTATTGCTAAACAGGAAGAGCTGCTCAACTGTCCCCAGGATGCAGTGCACACAAACAGACATCGTTACCTGAACAAGCCTGGGAGAATAGGGGGACTCCGAGGTTCAATGGGGGGTCCCAGTGCTTTTTCTTGTCAATATCTCCTCTTCACCCTCCTTGTTTTTTCTCTAGCGGTGTGAGGAATCAGTTCCACAGTTCCACTGCTGAGCTCTATTCATTCTGTGTTTTTCAACAAGAAAGAGGAAATGGGTTTCAAAGGGGAAGATCGAAATCATAGCCACTCCCTGCCTCGCACACAAACATAAACACAGCTTCCTGTGCGTCTGTGTGTTTCAGGGACTGTCACACACAGCCTTTCACAGAGATGGCCCAGGAGAACATTAAAATAAACCTATTTTCACCAAACAGCAAAACCCGATAATGTATTCTTTATGTAATGTATGAAAACTGATTTTACATTGTTTGATAAAAACAGCCTCAAACCCTTATCTTCAAATGATATTGCATTGCGCTTGTCATAAAGACAGCAGAGAATGACAGCTGTTGCTACAGTACTTACTCTTGTAGCTTGAAGCACAGTCTGCATGCAGACTCATGGAAATCATTCTTCCTTCTCTTTGCAGCGATTCTCTCATTGTGCTAAAGAATGTCCTAACCAAGTTCCGTCACAACAGGACTAAAAGCGACCACCCTATCCCTTCCCTCTCCCCCTGTCTCTCTACCTTGTGATTTCTCTCAGCCCACACAACAGGGATTAGCAGCTGAACTACAGCAACAGCACTGCAGCATGTGACTCTGAGAGGGGATCACATGACACCAGGAATGCAAACAGAACCACAAGCAAGGCACACCAGCCTCGGAGTGGGCTTAGCTTCCCTGATAAGAGTCTTCCATAGTAAAAGCATAAAAAAGTGCAATAAAGCACAGTGAAAGCATGGTAAAGTTCTCCATCATCAAAGCATTAGTTTACTGAGGAGGAGGAGTAGGACAGGGAGAGCGATTGAGGCCCCTGGTGGCCCTGTGTCTGTCTTGTACATTATAGAGCTACCACTAATACCAATTCCCTAGCCTCCATGTTTGCTAATATTATTTCTTTCTTTCTTAGCAGACACCCTTATCCAGGGCGACTTACAATTGTTACAAGATTTCACATTATTTTTACATACAATTACCCATTTATACAGTTGGGTTTTTACTGGAGCAATCTAGGTAAAGTACCTTGCTCAAGGGTATAGCAGCATTATCCCCCACCTGGGATTGAACCCACAACCCTCCGGTCAAGAGTCCAGAGCCCTAACCACTACTCCACACTGCTGCCCTATATTTGTAAAGGTGTACACACGCACACTAACTGCACTAAACAGAATCAGTATATGTGTAAACAGCACCACATGCAATGTGTTATTTGAAGCAGGTAATTTGCAGGTAACTCTTTGATTTAGTAAAGCACAAAGTGTTCAAGTAACAACAAAGCAGTCTGTAGTACTCAGCGAGATTAGTTGCTGATGTCTCTGGGTGTAGTTTATTTTAGTAAATGTCAGAATCATTAGAATAGGGAACTAAAGTGAAGCCCAGACACTCTCAACCCCCCTGCTAGTGAAGTGCAACACTCCTGAATTACTGACTAGGAGCAGCTGTCCTAGTATCTAATCTTAGCACCTGTTAGAGTTGAGGGTGTGTTTCTCGCGCACTTTTTTTTGCTCTGTCATACAAAGAGTGCAGGAGAAAGAACTCTCTCAAGTTGATTAGAGAGAGCCACCAAACACTTAGAAACATCTTATAAGTGATTAGATCTAAGTAAAAATCAGACAAAACATGATATTAATGTAATTGATCTGTTTAGAACACGTGGTTTAAATGTTTACAATTTGTTTATCATTATATTTTTATAATATTTATTGTATTTATATAGCGCTTTTTATACAAAAGTATTGTAAGCTCAGTAGTTGGTTATAACTGTTGTTGGTTAAATACTGCCCACTAGTGGGTTTCATCAGTAATTATTGTAGAGTATGTCACTTCCCGGGTTCGGGGAAAAAAAAGAAAATAAAGGGAGAGACGCCATTTTTGACTAAAAGGTTAAAGTTTTGTAATTGTTAACGCGTCCTTTGTTTAGTCTACAGTATTAGCTCTGTTTAAGCTGTAATGTTCTAAAACCCAGGAGAATATAATTGTGCCTTTGACCCAACAAACTGCCTTCGAGTCTTACGTATTTTACGAGGGGAGAGATAAAGAGAACAGACAAACAGAAGAGACGAGAGAGGGAGAGTAGGACAACCACGTAAGCAGCACGTAAATAACACATACTATAGTATCGCAAAACACTGTACAGTACATAGCAGAAAAAAAGAACAAACCACAATACATTTGTATAGCATGTCACACATACAACTGACACAGTCAGACCAATTAAATATACACATAGCAAGACAAAAACAGCAATTTTAAAGTTACATTAAAACTCACTAAGATATTTTATAAAAGTGCGTATTTAGTCTTGATTTGAAAACTGTAATGGTCCCAGCTTCCCTGACAAACGAAGGCAGAGCATTCCATAATTTAGGAGCTCTACAAGAAAAAGCCCTACCTCCCGTGTTGCTTTTGTTGATCCTAGGAATAACCAGCAGACCCGCATCCTGTGAACTCAGAGTGCGGTTTGGAAGATACAAGGTCAGTAACTTCTGCAAACTGACATTCTGAGTGTGAGATCTACAGCCTCACTGATATTCTGGTGTAGTTGCTGCTAATAGGTTTCAATAGGGACGTGACTTGCTATATTCCATTCAGGGTCAGGTTTAAGTACAGAGTGAGCTCCGATGATACCCTCATAATGAAAGTGAAGGCTGAAGCTCGCAGTGTTTGGTAGTGTTCAGGAATATGCTGTGGAAGCTGTCATGATACTGTGCTTAATACCGCTCCTGGAAATCCCGCACTGCAGAACACACTAACACATGTGCCCTGTGTACCCCCCCCTCCTCTCAGGTGAAGGTGCTATCCCCTGTGTACCCCCCCCCCCCCTCCTCTCAGGTGAAGGTGCTATCCCCTGTGTACCCCTCCCTCCTCTCAGGTGAAGATGCTATTCTCTGGGTACGTGCTCTCTCTCTCTCTGGTTTGTCTCTATCTCACTGTTTAACTTTCAGTTCTGAAAAACACACCCATCCTCTTTTTTTCTCTTTCAACTCAATTTTGAAAACCTGTTTCACTGATAACAACACCAAAAGGAGGAAAGGTACAATGGAAACAAACAAACAGACAAACAAACAGACAGACAGACAGACAGAGGAGTCCAGTGTAGTTGCTGGGATAGCTTGAAATCTTTATTTAGGAAAGGTGTGTGAGCTTAAATCACATAAACTACGTCTCAATGGAGTTCCCGGCTAGAATACAGTAGCAAAATGAATGCTTTAAAAAAAACACACACATGCTGACACGCACACTAACTGAGGGTATCTGATTCTATATTAATATCTAATATCTGGAATGAATGAACACTGAATACAAATAGTAAATTATCCTCACACTACACTCTGCAGCAGAGATGCATTATTTAGAAAACAATTCAAGCAACATGCAGTATAACTTATTTTAAGTTCTATTCATAATAATATAAGTATTCATTATTATAAAAAAAAAAAAAAAAAAAAAAACATTAACATTTAACACATACATCCACTTTTATAGAAGTTAAAATATAAAAATCATGAAAATATAAAACTACTCCAAATAGATATTTTTTATATATAAAATGGCCTTTTGATCCCCATTCACAAAACTTGAAGGAACGTTTAATGCTCTGAAGAAGGAATATAAACTAACAAACTTGGGGTGTGCTGGGGCTCGTATTGCCAGCAGGTATTAAATTAATCAAAACACACCTATTTATTAATGTGTTCATTTCAGAACAAGAAAAGCTGCCCTTCCCTCACCTTTACAATTGAGTACCAATCAATAATGAATAGCAATGAAAATATGTTGCAAAACTAGCAAATGTAACTGATTTGCCACTTAAACAAGACCTTTCATTAAACCTAACTCTGGGACCCAGTACGACAATCCCACAATGCACTGCAGAGATGATACCTTAAAAATAATCATGAACCAAACAAAGCGGAACAATTTCTTGGCACACAGCGCCACCAGATGTCTTAATGCTGTAATAGCGAGAGCAGCCGGGGTCTGTCGATCATTTGATTGCAGAGTAAATGATGCCGTTGTTTTCCTCCGCCGGAACCTGTCTCCTTTCAGGTCCTCTTCCCTCGTTGTTGAACTGAATGCTGGAGTAGTTCTCCCCGGCGCCCCCCTGTGGTTCACAAGAGAGAAGCGGGAGGTGAGGCTCACAGTGTGAAGGGATGCACACAGCAGGACTGGAGGAACTGCTTTAGGGTAATCCTTTAGAAAGAACCATTTGTTGAGCCGGATCAGTCGTCAGTATGAGGCTAATGGCAAGTGCAATACTGCTTGCTATTCAAACTTGTGGTATTAGGATGCACTATCACCATTAACAAACAGGTTCGTGATTATGAAACTATTAATACAATACTACTACTCATTGACACATCCTGTTCTCACCGTAACCTGAGCAGGAATCTCACTGACAGACTCCTTCGTTAAATATTCAACCTGGACGTGGTTATCTGTGAAAGGAAGAAGAGATGTTCCTTTAGCTTGTATTTTGTGAAGAGGGATTGCTGAAGAAATCGATGGCAGCAGGACTTGAGTCAGTTATTCAATAAAGAGCCCTACCTGAATCTGATCTCTTCCTCTTCCAAATACAGAATGTAACTGCGAGGATCAAAACTATGAGGAGAGCGATGGCCGCTGCTGAAGCTGTTGCAATCAATACCAGATTTTCTTTGAGGAGTGAGAGAAAAACAATCAGTCCATTAGAGCTGCAGACAGACAGACAGACAGCTCACCCCCACCCGTTTGGTTTAGCGATACAGTATAACCCCTTTTTGCTGTTTGTTTAACGACATTCTCCTGGAGTTTAGTTTCATTAAAGCACCAGCTTTAGCAGACAGACAGTGCCCACACAATGCTGTTTCGTCTGACACAAGGCTGTGTGGAGGCTGTGTGGTCCAGTGGTTAAAGAAAAGGGCTTGCAACCAGGAGGTCCCTGGTTTGAATCCCACCTCTGCCACTGACTTATTGTGTGACCCTGAGCAAGTCACTTAACCTCCTTGTGCTCCGTCTTTCCGGTGAGACGTAGTTGTAAGTGACTCTGCAGCTGATACATAGTTCACACACCCTAGTCTCTGTAAGTCGCCTTGGATAAAGGTGTCTGCTAAATAAACAAATAATAATAACAATGTCATTCCGTCTGGGTTTCTGTGTTAGTTTACTAATTTTTTTATAGTTTTGTTTTATTAAAGCTTCAGACAGACAGTGTCTTGCGATCCTGTTCAGTTTGACACTACAGTATCATTCTGTCTGGGTGTCTGTTAGTTTATTACATTTTTTCACAGTTCATTATCATTAGGCCACTCATGTTCAGATTGACCCTGGAATTCAAGTTATTGGTGTCTGTTGTAAAGATAACAGGTAAATGGGTAAAATCTTGTTGAATAAATAAACTGTAAATTGTTAACACATTTCCTGCTTCTCTTTTGCAAATGATGCATGGCTCAGTGTGTAATAAATCTCTCTTTATAACTGTACTGACTCTTCTGATGTGTTCGAAGTACTGCAGGAAGAGGGCAGCAGCCCGTCAATATTCGCCTGTCAGTCATGACAGTGAAATGGAGAGGTGGGAGAGTGGGTGTGCGGGCTTTCCTTCTCTCTGAGTGGCTGAGAGGCGGGTCTTGGGGGGATTGCTGGCCCTATAAGATAACATTCTGCTGTTCCCTCAGTTCTGCCCTCTGAGACGTACTGAGCATACGGAAGCTCTGGTCCAGGATCGAGAACTACAGGGACGGAAATCCCAATGAAAAGAAAAGAAAAAGAAAAGAAAAAGAATTCATGGTAGCGGGGAAAACCTTGGGCAGCCCCGATAAACATTTGTATAGCAGGTTGAGGGAGCCGTGAGTGTAGTACGGAGACCCGGGCCGGTTGGGGGAAGCTGCCGAGCGCAGCACCTTTTATTTGTAGTTTTGTTTATTGTGCTTTATTTTCCCTGTTCCTTTCGCCTTTTGATTATTCTTGTGTTTGAGCACCTGTATTCTGTACTGCTCCCGGTATAGTTATGGCTCTGTCTGTACCATCGCTGGTAAGGCAGACCACAGACAACAGTGCCCTCTGCGGGCTGAAAAGAAATTACCTACCCATAATAAAACTGGGCACCTGTGCAGTGTTCCCAATTACCTCTGTGTCTCCTGTGTGTCAGTGAACTACCCACCACCCTTCCACGATAACATACTGAGCAAAGTATCTAGTATAAAGAAAATAATCATCCACCTGGTGCAGTTACTTGAATGAGATACTGCAGGTAGACTCTCTGCTTCCCCTCCTCCTCCACACTGCACCTGATCTGCTCAGAGCTCTGCAGGCCAGTGACAAACAGCTGGGAGCTAGTGATGTTCGATCGGATCAGAAAACCCTCTCTAGCGCCGCCCTGCAGGCTGCTTCCATTACTGTCACTCCAGAGCAGCTTGGCTGGTGGACATACAAACCCACAGGTCAAGGAGCATGTCAGGGTGGCGTTGGAGCCTGCCTGCAAGGGTGAAATCCGGTCAGCACTCCCTGGAAAACAAACACATACAGTCCATATCCAAATGATAAAAAGCAATGCAGGATTATTACCTAGTTTTTACCCACTCAGACTACATATCTTGGTGTGAGCGATTCAATCCCATTGCAGTCACTGTTTCAATAGCACGTTTATAACGAAGAGCAAACACCCATTGTTCCACCTTGGTTGTAAATGGAGAATGCATTCTGGGATGCTCTCGAGGGATGACTCATTAAAGTAATTTATATCCAAAGAGTGGAACTGCCGGGCTGCCAAGATGTGCATTAAATAAGTAAGGGGGTGTGAGCTGTGGGGGAATCCACCCCCCCACCCCAGACAGGGGTCTTGATAGGGTAGTGCTTCATCCCTGCAGCACAATCCAGGAAATATAAAGGACAAAATAACCAGAAACGTTGAACCTGGACTTGAGATACCAGACTTGAACGCACCTCTCATCTGCATTAAACAGGAACATATTGACCAGACTTACCAGAGAGTACGTTCAGAGCCAACACCTGAAGGTGTTTCTGAAGGTTAGAATCCTTGTGCTGTGAACACCGATAGAGCCCACTGTCTGCTGTCTGGACACTGCGGATCAGCAAGGAAGTATTGACTGCCATTGCCAGTCTGTTCTTGTCTACCTCTTCAGCATTGGTGAGTACATTCCCACTGGGTCGGAATGTGAATAGAGTCTTCCAACTCTTGGTCCCAGATCTCTGAAAGGACCAAATTAATTGCTGCCCTGCCTCTGGCTGAGCAGTATTTGCACAGGGGAAGTGAATGAATCCTCCCACAGTGGAGTACACATCTTCACCTGTGGGAAATAAAAACAGCACAACTGATTTAGCTCATTATTATCTGTTTATTTATCAGATGCCCTTATCCAAGGTGACTTACAGAGACTAGGGTGAACTATGCATGAGCTGCAGAGTCACTTACAACATCTCACCCAAAAGACAGAACACAAGGAGATGACTTGCTCAGGGTCACACAGTGAGTCATTAAGTGAGCTGGGATTTGAACCCTTTTCTTTAACCACTGGACCACACAGCCTCCAGTAAATTACTTTGAGGCGCTTGAAGTCTGTATATAAATAAATATCCTGGTGTGTTTCCAAAAAACTTTTTCGGCAGCTCCAAACAATCCTACTAAACATGCTGTTTCACATCACATACAGTACATGCAAGTTACATACTTAGTTTGTAACAGCTGAATACAACAGAGTATATAAAAAAAAACAAGTGTTCAAATATATAACATAGTTGCATTCCTACTAATTTTGGGATACAAAAAGGTTGCAAATGCTAAGTATGTACAGAGGATGCTGACAAAGTAATTCTATAGTTGCTGGTGTGCACTCTCTACACATGTGCAGTTTTGAAAGAAGCACATGTCTTAGCAAACATGTGTTTTCAATTTAAAACATGATCTCTGGTACTAAACGACTGTAGGTTCAAGGAAGTTCTCAGTTTGCTTTACTTTTTAGGAAGTTTGTTACTGTGTCACTTCCCAGGTCACTGCACCTCAGCAGTATCTTCTGGCTGAAAAGCCTGGCAGTCAGCAGGGGTGGGGACAATGTCATTTTCCAGGTGAACAGACCTGGTAAGTTAGCATTATATATATATATATATATATATATATATAGTGAGATAGTGTAGTCCTGGGGGAATAGGACTACATCTCCCAGAAGGGAACAGCTTTAATTTGTTTAATTGTTTAATTTAATTTGTTTAATGGTTTAATTAGTAATGATCCCCTGCACCTGGCTAGCATTGTAAATTAGAGCCAGGTGCAGGGTATTTAAGAAAAGCAGCCAGTCTGTTTGGGGCTGCTGTGTGAAGAGCCCGCTTGCGAGTGAGTGAGTGAGTGAGTGAGTGAGTGAGTGAGTAGGTAGTGTGAAACCTTTTGTGGAGTGTGCTGTATAACTTTTTGTTTGTTTTGTTTATTTTGTTTTTGTGTTTATTTAAAAAAAAATATATAGCGCTGTGACAGGGATGGCTGAGTGGTCTGACGTCACGGCAGAAGCAGGAACAAAAATACTGACACCAGGTAGTGCAGTTCAAAAAGGCTTGCTCCGTTTTAATTAAAAAAAAAAATTAAATATTTAAACAAAAATAAACACTTGCTCGCAGAGCAAAAATAAAAGGTTCAACAAAAACAAATCACGAACACAAAATATATAAACAAAGGTCAGGCTGGGCAAATAGCTGTCACTGATCCTTTTACTTTCGTTTCCTTTCGTTTCGTTTCATTTCGTTTCTCTCCTCTCGTTCTCTCCTCTCGTTCTCTCCTCTCGCTCCAAACACCCACCTCGAGCTAGAGAGCTGCAGGCTTTTTATATTCAGGAGACCATCTCCCGATTAGCAACAAAATTAATCACTTAATTAATTCGGGAGATGGCCACCTTCTGCACGAGTTTTTTTCATTACACCTGGCAGAGGACGAGCAACGATCTCGCCTCTGCCAGGACATGTTTTAAAAATAAACAAAACAATAACAAACATACGGTGCTCGCCGTCATGCATACAACAATCAAAATAAACACACAAAATAACACAGGGGCGGAGGGGGAACCCTCGTTCTAAAAATAAACAAAACAATGTACAGGGCTGCTCGCCCTGTTACATATCCCCCCCCTTGTGCAACGCACACATGGCCCCAACGGCCACCTCCCCCCTCAGTCTCAAAGTCCCGGAAGAGGGGGAAGCAAGTTGTTTCTGGGGGGTGGCCATGGTGGAATCTCTGGCACCCCCCAATTCTTTGTGGCCGACAGCTCCCTCTTCCGGGGCTCCCGCCACACTCTATCCTGCCGCGAAATTGCGGCTGGGGGAGCTGGTCTCCTGACCTTCCCCCTCCTCTTCATGGCCAGCAGGTCCCCTCCGTCGGGCTCCGACCACACAATCTCCTGCCGCGAAAGTGCGGCTGGGGGATCTGGTCTCCTGACCTTCCCCCTCCTCTTCATGGCCAGCAGTTCCCCTCTGTGGGGCTCCGACCACACAATCTCCTGCCGCGAAAGTGCGGTTGGGGGAGCTGGTCTCTTGACCTTCCCCCTCCTCTTCACGGCCAGCAGTTCCCCTCCGTGGGGCTCTGACCACATGATCTCCGGCTGCGAAAGTGCGGCTGGGGGAGCTGGTCTCCTGACCTCCCCCCCTTTCTTGATGGCCGGCAGCTCCCCTCCGTGGGGCTCCGACCACATGATCTCCGGCCGCGAAAGTGCGGCTGGGGGAGCTGGTCTCCGGACCTCTCCCCCTTTCTTCATGGCCGTCCGTTCCCCTCCTCCCCTTCTGGCAGCGAAGGCGGCAGGGGCTCCTCCCCTTCAGGCTGCGAAGGCGGCAGGGGCTCCACCCCTTCAGGCTGCGAAGGCGGCAGGGGCTCCTCCCCTTCAGGCTGCGAAGGCGGCAGGGGCTCCTCCCCTTCAGGCTGCGAAGGCGGCAGGGGCTCCTCCCCTTCAGGCTGCGAAGGCGGCTCCTCCCCTTCTGGCTGCAACAGGGAAACCAGCAGGCATGCTCCCTCTGCTGGTGGTGGTGGTGGGAGCGACATGTCGTCCTCCCACGGAGACGGAGGTGGCACCAGCAGGTATTCTCCCTCTGCTGGTGGTGGTGGGAGCGACACACAGTCCTCCCAGGGCGGTGGAGGTGGAACCAGCAGGTATGCTCCCTCTGCTGGCGGAGGTGGGAGCGACACACAGTCCTCCCATGGAGACGGAGGTGGCACCAGCAGGTATTCTCCCTCTGCTGGTGGTGGTGGGAGCGACACGTCGTCCTCCCACGGCGGTGGACCTTCGGCCTTCCCCTTCTTGGGTCGTGGACGCACCGACTCCCCCCTCTTGGGCTGTGGACGCACCGACTCCCCCCTCTTGGGCTGTGGACGCACCGACTCCCCCCTCTTGGGCTGTGGACGTTCGGGCTCCTCCCACTCAGGCGCAGGACATTCGGGCTCCTCCCACTCAGGCGTAGGACGTTCGGGCTCCTCCCTTTTAGGCGCAGGACGTTCGGGCTCCTCCCTTTTAGGCGCAGGACGTTCGGGCTCCTCCCTTTTAGGCACAGGATGTTCGGGCTCCTCCCACTCAGGCGCAGGATGTTCGGGCTCCTCCCACTCAGACGCAGGACGTTCGGGCTCCTCCCTTTTAGGCGCAGGACGTTCGGGCTCCTCCCACTCAGGCGCAGGACGTTCGGGCTCCTCCCACTCAGGCGCAGGACGTTCGGGCTCCTCCCACTCAGGCGCAGGACGTTCGGGCTCCTCCCACTCAGGCGCAGGATGTTCAGGCTCCTCCCACTCAGGTGCAGGACGTTCGGGCTCCTCCCACTCAGGCGCAGGATGCACCGACTCCTCCCTCTTGTCTCCCCTCCAGCAGCTGTAATCCCAGTCTTCAGGGAGGGGGGATTAACTGGGAAATGCCCCCGCTCCCCACAGATGCAGCAACAACTCAGCTGGCTTATGCTATGGAGGAAGGCGTCCCAGCTCATCTCCTCCTGTGCCTGCTGTTGTTGCTGCAGTGGCTGCTGTCTCCTCATCCTCCTTCTTCCTCCCATCTTCCTTCCTCCCATCCAATTAGAAAAACGAAAAAAAAAAAAAAAGCTGCAGTACCCTACTTCTGCCTGCGTCTAGGAGGCGCTGGAGATCCCACGCTGGACATCACGTGTGACAGGGATGGCTGAGTGGTCTGACGTCACGGCAGAAGCAGGAACAAAAATACTGACACCAGGTACTGCAGTTCAAAAAGGCTTGCGCCTTTTTAATTCAAAAATAAATTAAATATTTAAACAAAAATAAACACTTGCTCGCAGAGCAAAAATAAAAGGTTCAACAAAAACAAATCACGAACACAAAATATATAAACAAAAGTCAGGCTGGGCAAATAGCTGTCACTGATCCTTTTACTTTCGTTTCCTTTCGTTTCGTTTCATTTCGTTTCTCTCCTCTCGTTCTCTCCTCTCGTTCTCTCCTCTCGCTCCAAACACCCACCTCGAGCTAGAGAGCTGCAGGCTTTTTATATTCAGGAGACCATCTCCCGATTAGCAACAAAATTAATCACTTAATTAATTCGGGAGATGGCCACCTTCTGCACGAGTTTTTTTCATTACACCTGGCAGAGGACGAGCAACGATCTCGCCTCTGCCAGGACATGTTTTAAAAATAAACAAAACAATAACAAACATACGGTGCTCGCCGTCATGCATACAACAATCAAAATAAACAAACACAAAATAACACAGGGGCGGAGGGGGAACCCTCGTTCTAAAAATAAACAAAACAATGTACAGGGCTGCTCGCCCTGTTACAAGCGCGTTAGCGCTTAAAAACCTCAATTTCCTGTGTCCTGGGTCTGTTTTAAAGGGGCAAAGAACCTGAGTGGGTGCGGTTTTTTCACTATATATATATATATATATATATATATAGAGTTTTAAAGCAAACATCCATGTTTGCTATAACATATGTTTCTTTCAAAAGTATTATTATTTCATTATTTAGCAGACACTTATCCAAAGCAACTTGCATAAATGAAACAATATAGCAATATATAAGTTACAGCCAATAAAAAAAGGAGAGTGAAGAGAAGGAGCAGCACGGGACGAAGGAGAGTGAAGAGAAGGAGCGAGCACGGGACGAAGGAGAGTGAAGAGAAGGAGCGAGCACGGGAGGAAGGAGAGTGAAGAGAAGGAGCGAGCACGGGAGGAAGGAGAGTGAAGAGAAGGAGCAGCACGGGAGGAAGGAGAGTGAAGAGAAGGAGTGAGCACAGGAGGAAGGAGAGTGAAGAGAAGGAGCAGCACGGGAGGAAGGAGAGTGAAGAGAAGGAGTGAGCACAGGAGGAAGGAGAGTGAATAGAAGGAGCAGCACGGGAGGAAGGAGAGTGAAGAGAAGGAGTCAGCACGGGAGGAAGGAGAGTGAAGAGAAGGAGTCAGCACGGGAGGAAGGAGAGTGAAGAGAAGGAGCGAGCACGGGAGGAAGGAGAGTGAAGAGAAGGAGCAGCACGGGAGGAAGGAGAGTGAAGAGAAGGAGCAGCACGGGAGGAAGGAGAGTGAAGAGAAGGAGCAGCACGGGAGGAAGGAGAGTGAAGAGAAGGAGCAGCACGGGAGTAAGGAGAGTGAAGAGAAGGAGTGAGCACGGGAGGAAGGAGAGTGAAGAGATGGAGCAGCACGGGAGGAAGGAGAGTGAAGAGAAGGAGCAGCACGGGAGGAAGGAGAGTGAAGAGAAGGAGTGAACACGGGAGGAAGGAGAGTGAAGAGAAGGAGAGAGCACGGGAGTAAGGAGAGTGAAGAGAAGGAGTGAGCACGGGAGGAAGGAGAGTGAAGAGAAGGAGTGAGCACGGGAGGAAGGAGAGTGAAGAGAAGGAGCAGCACGGGAGGAAGGAGAGTGAAGAGAAGGAGTGAACACGGGAGGAAGGAGAGTGAAGAGAAGGAGCAGCACGGGAGTAAGGAGAGTGAAGAGAAGGAGTGAGCACGGGAGGAAGGAGAGTGAAGAGAAGGAGTGAGCACGGGAGGAAGGAGAGTGAAGAGAAGGAGCAGCACGGGAGTAAGGAGAGTGAAGAGAAGGAGTGAGCACGGGAGGAAGGAGAGTGAAGAGAAGGAGTGAGCACGGGAGGAAGGAGAGTGAAGAGAAGGAGCAGCACGGGAGGAAGGAGAGTGAAGAGAAGGAGTGAACACGGGAGGAAGGAGAGTGAAGAGAAGGAGTGAGCACGGGAGGAAGGAGAGTGAAGAGAAGGAGCAGCACGGGAGGAAGGAGAGTGAAGAGAAGGAGTGAACACGGGAGGAAGGAGAGTGAAGAGAAGGAGCAGCACGGGAGTAAGGAGAGTGAAGAGAAGGAGTGAACACGAGAGGAAGGAGAGTGAAGAGAAGGAGCAGCACGGGAGGAAGGAGAGTGAAGAGAAGGAGTGAACACGGGAGGAAGGAGAGTGAAGAGAAGGAGCAGCACGGGAGGAAGGAGAGTGAAGAGAAGGAGTGAACATGGGAGGAAGGAGAGTGAAGAGAAGGAGCAGCACGGGAGGAAGGAGAGGAAAGAGAAGGCATAACAAGCCGGCCAGTAGAGGATGAGCGGAGAGGACGAGAAGGAATATAAGAAGACACGAGGGATTGGAGATAGAGATGAAGGGGCAGTATGATTAATAGAACGATACGCAAGAGCAAGGGTCATAAATTGAAAAAGAAAATAGATAAAGAAAGATACGGAGAGAAATGACATAGCAGACATATAAAAGCAAATGAAGAATGATAAATATTTTAAATACACAACTAACTGCGTAATAAAATAACACAACACATAACAGCACAGAAGCACCCAGAACAGCCAGTGTCCTTTTCCAGTGTTCTTACACGATTGCCACACACACTGCTGCTCACACCGGCAGGGAAAATGAATTAATAGCAACCCTGAATCAGAGGCAGCAGAAACCGGTGTGTGATGGACGAAGGTGAAAACAGCAAAGTCCAGTGATGTGCTATGACCCACAGAGGACACTTGCAATGATGTTGTTATTGTTTGAAGGAGAATTAAAAAGAAACAAAACAAAATAATAAAAAACACTCTTTTTGCCACCTGTTACTACAGCCCCAAAACAGCCAGTGAGACCTATACAGCGGAAAGTGCACTGCAGGTCATGCTTATTGGGTTATTTATTATATTAGCCACAAACACTCAGCAATGATATGAATAATACCTGTAAGTGTAGTGGTGTAGCTATACAAAGCCTTTACTGCACCCCCCTCAGTTAGGTCGCATCTCCATCTCCTGTTGTGGTCTGATTTCTGCAGCTTCAGGGACAGAGTGGAATGTTTTCTGTAGGAAGTGATCTTGAACCTGTCTCCCTGCAGGGCTGTGCCTTTATCATCCACCCAGGTCAGTTTAACATTGTCAGGAACTGACCTGCAGTCTGCAATACCACCATTACACACCAGGGTGCACTGTAGAGCTAAATCGATGCCTCTCATTAAGTCTGCACCTGGGACAGCTGTAACTGAAAGGGAAACCAAAGAGCAACGGTATTAAAGACCACCGGTATAAAAATAGCTAAATATATGTGCCACATTAACATATCTGTATAGAAAGAGTGCTTTCAGACTGTGCCTTCATCTCAAATAAAAGCTGTTTCGATTTAGCTGCTACAACTTTACTTGCACATCAAGTGACACCTACCAATGAGTTTCTTCAAAAGATCCAAGAAACCACACACTAACTCCTGTCAACCCTATCACACGTGCACACTCTTCAACAGCATGGCTTCCCATGATGTCTGATTAGAAACAAGTCTGCCAGTCCCACGTACAGATTAAAGACTTCTGGTTGCCATGTGCCCTTATAAAGGTTTGCACGGTAATATTTGTTTTGTTTTTTATATTCCATGTTTTTTTCTATCACTAGGCATTTTGCTTTCGTTAACTATGTTTTTAAAATGATTTACCAAACATCTCTTTGAAATGCCAACCTATGCTTTCACTGTACTTTATCACACTCTGCTGTGCTGTTACTATGGGATACTTGACCATGCTTTCACTGTGCTTTATAACACTTTATTATATTTTTATTATGTTGCAGAACTATGATTAGTAAAATTAGTATGTGTGTGTATGATACACGAGCTATGGTAATATAACTGGTTCTAACACCACTAATAGTTACTTTAAACACTACAACACACTTACTGGTGAGCAGGGTCAGAAAAACAATAGCTCCTCCTGGATAAAAGTCCCCATTTACATATTGTTCACAGTCATACCGGCCCGCATCCTCTGTGTGCAGGTGGTGTATCCGCAGAGACGAGTCAGGCAGCACCTCCAGTCTTGCAGCTCTCTCTGGCTGTTTGACTGTAATCTTCCCACCCGAGGCCAGCTCCGAAGATGTTTCATATCTTTGACTAAAGGTCCAATGAATGAATGAGTCTTCATATTTCTGGAATCCTGCACAAGGCAGGGTAACAGTCTCTCCCAGAGACGAGTACTGCAAGAAACCTGGAAGGAGAAGGAGAAGAATAGTACCATTACTTCTACTACTGATGCTACTGTTTTTTCCCATGGTTAAACTATTATGCATTAACATAGTTTGCCCTTGTTTTGCCATATTTATTATTTGCTTTACCATGCCTTTCTGTGCTTTACAATGCTTGCAATATAATACAATACTAGGGCAGCAGTGTGGAGTAGTGGTTAGGGCTCTGGACACTTGACCGGAGGGTCGTGGGTTCAGTCCCAGGTGGGGGACACTGCTGCTGTACCCTTGAGCAAGGTACTTTACCTAGATTGCTCCAGTAAAAATCCAACTGTATAAATGGGTAATTGTGTGTAAATAATAATTTAATTGTATGTAAAAATAATGTGATATCTTATAACAATGTAAGTTGCCCTGGATAAGGGTGTCTGCTAAGAAATAAATAATAACAATGTATATATATATATATACAATGCCTATAGAAAGTCTACACCCCCTTTCAAAATGTTCACCTTTTGTTGCCTTATAGCCTGGAATTAAATTCATATCCTACACCACAACTTCCAAGTGAAAAAAATATTCTAGAAATTTGTAGAAAATTAATTAAAAATAAAAACTGAAATAGCTTGGTTGGATAAGTGTCCACCCCCCTTGTAATATTATATATTAAATTGTGTATGACTGTTCATTACCTTTCGTTGTCACAACGCATTTCTGCACAGTGGATTTTTTTTTGTTAATATACAACATTCGATGCAAAGACGAGAGGCAGCGATGCGCTCTGCCTTTCCCTACCTTTGAACTTGAACGTAAGCCGCTCTACTCAGTCGCGCAAGCGCGTTCCATATAGTCTCAGCAATGAGTGAGAAAAAAGCACAGCGCATCGCAGCCTTAACTGTGTCACGTGACTACACTAATTCCATTGCACATTTAATATCGACGCATGCGTTCTTGCGGAAAAAATGCTACGGGAACAACTGTTGGAAAGGCACAGACCTTCTCTGCCTTTGGGGCGTGTCCTTGAGTTACCTCTCTTTAGCAAACCAACCAAGCTATGCTAGCAATTATAACATCAACCGATCCGAAAATGAAAAACGTTATGTCTCAACTTAAACGGATCAAAACCCATACTCGGAATCGTCCGATCAAGGGCGGCTCTCACCCCTGGCGCTTATTTCCATTGAAAAGGAGACTTTTAAAACTTCAGGCCAAGAGAGAGCAATTCTACAATGATGTCACGGACATCTTCATCCAGGAGAGGGATGGACTTCATATACAAGTAGATATGTAAGTGCAAGTATTTATTTTCATTTTAATTGTCGGGTATTGGTGAGCAAATGTTTAAAGAACGGTAACAGGTTAACTGTAGATTTGGGCATTTATATAAAAACACTAACAGTATGAATTAAATCAGTGTGTACGCTTTACAGTACAATATTTTGTGGACAATAATAACCATCAATTTGACACTGAGGTCAGATTAATGTGCAAAAAATAATGTGATATCTTGTAACAATTGTAAGTCTGCTAAGAAATAATAATAATAATAATAATAATAATAATAATAATAATAATAATAATAATAATAATAATAATAATGTAGGTATTGAAATTCAGTGCCATCTGTCGGTTGAATCCTGTAATTACATCGGGGTTTTCGTTGAGCTGCGTCAATAACAGTCTCGTTCCCAACCGTGCATAATTGGAATTCTGCTCTCTATAAGCCTGCCAATCGAATCTATGTAAATTGGGGTGTGAGACTGGCCAGTGCCTACCCAACCACTGACCTCACCGCAAGTTACTGCATTGTCTTGTGCACCTTTAAGATTCTGATATTAATGCAGAAGTGAGTCCGGTCCCATGAGATAGGCTACGGAGCTCTTCAGCGCGCAGCAGATGGGGATTGAGGAGCTGAATCAGTGTTGAATCTCACTGTCGAGAAACAAGATGCGAGAAAGCTGGCTGCCCTTCACGTCAGCCCAACATTAGTGATGTTTTATTATGTTTAGAAAGGCATTAGGTATTGTTGTAATGAGTGCTGTTGAGACGGGTGATTTTGTTTGTTTTTAACCTTTGTACACATTTTGCTCTTTTTACGTTTTAAGCCAGTGTTATTTAAATTGAATGATTAAAACATCGAATTTTAAGGCAGAACTGCCCTCGATTTTTTATCACTTAAAACCCAATTAGTTTACATGAAGACATTCTGATAGTATTAACATGTTTCCAACCGTCCTGCCCTTATCCTCTAAACATGTTAATCATATTTTATTTTGTGTTTTAAATATTTTGTTATTAGATATTAGAGTATTGAACATTTTGTAGAAGATTCTATCTGTCTTGGCATGCAGCAGTAATATTTCTTCAATTGGATGGATGCTATTAGTGTGCAGGTTATATTGTGGTCATTTAGAGGACTTGAAAGAACTGAGAGTCTTTGCTCTTGTATTGTGCTTGACTGTGCGTGTCAAAGGATAACAGCGTGCCATCCTGACATGTCCTGCAGTGTGTTGAAGCCATACTTTCTATTTTGTGCACGAAATGTCCTTGTTCTCCAGTTTTAGTGTCATTCTAAAAAAAATGTAAACATTATACCAGACATTTAGGGTATGCAAAATACAATTTATTTAAAATGTTTAAACAACTTCTTGGGGGGACCAGGAGATGTAAATAGTCAGATTATTTTCCCAAATGGTTTCATGTGGTGGGTACATCCCGCATTAACATTTTTTAAAATCCAGTATTGCACCGATAGCCTTGCAGCAAAATAATATTTCTCAAGAAGAGGCAAGGATATCCCTCCTAGTTTAGAGAGGGGGAGTCTCTTTATTCTGGGCTGGGAACCTTCCATAGAAAATCTACCCAACAGTGACAGCACATGCTCCACTGTTAATTCTAATTATTATACTGATTATTGGTAGCCTAAAACTTAGTTCCATTCTCCACATAATATCATTATTTAAATGCAAATAAAGATTTTCCCATCCAACTAACAGTATGATTTTTCATGGACCTGGCTCCCCAAATAATATCTATAGATCAATGTCTTCATCTTTTTAGGTGTAAAGTTGACTTCACTGGCACTGTAAATGCGGGTAGGAACATGTGCACCATTGCTCAACATTGGTTAAACCCATAGAGTCCACTCACTATTTTCTGTAGGAGTCTAACCCTGTTTTAGAATAATTTTAACTCATCTTGTGGACACAAGTTTAAGAATAGTTTAAGTATGTTTTCCCTATAACATTGGGAACAAATCTAAACAATGCTACTTTGATGAACAATTGAAACAAGACTTTAACTGAACTGATATTGTGTGTATTTAAAAACAACACAAATACAGAAATCGGAACCAATTGAACATTGATTGAGTTTATCTACAAGTTGTGAAGTAACTCACAATGCAATACTAAATGCAATTAAACTACTTCTGAACTGAAACATAATGCAGCCTTCATTCTTTCCAACACAACAGATGCTGCTTAACACCGTTACTGTACGTACTGTGCTACGAATCCTGCACGTGTGCGTAATCATAGAGAAGTCTGCTTGATTATGAAAATGCAAATGTTTTTTAAAATTATTTCTAACTTCTATATTCTATATATATATATCACCTCGGTTTCAGGACTAATCCGAAAGATGAGGCACAAGGAGGTTAAGTGACTTGCTCAGGGTCACACACGGTAAGTCAGTGTCTGGGATTGAACCTGAAACCTCCTGGTAACAAGCCCTGTCTTTAGCTAGATGCCTTCCTCAGTGTGTATTCAAACTAAATTCATTACAAAGTTCATCAAAAAGTTCATTACGTTTTATATAATGAATGGGTGATTATTACAATGAGTTCATTCATTTGTTCTTAAAGGGAAAGAGTTAACATTACAATAAAACAATACACACAAGTTGTTTTCAATGAATTATTTTACAATGAATTCTTCTGCAACAGTCCTATTACAAAAATGCAACCAATGAAAGTTCCTCATTTAAACCTCCAGGAGATTCAGTTTGAAGCATATGTATTAATTTAGCTTCTTTTTGTATTATATCACAATCTCCAGCCCTCCTTGGATTCTTAATCAATTCAATACTTAAGAACCTATAGTCTTGAGCTGAAGACAGAAGATTGCAAATGGATGAACTTAGTTGAAAACCAGTTTGCTGAATGGAGGAATGGGTAGAGGGAAAGGTTGAGCTGAGGGAGCCAGATGTCTGAATTAAGCAATCGATAAACGAGAAAGGGCATTAGTGATACCTGGAAGGTGTTGGGCTTTCAAAATAAAATTATTGATAACTAGCCGGTGAAGACGTTGCAAAAGATTAAGATAGATTTTCTCTGCAACAATGGGCCCCAAATATAGGCTGCAATAGCAATAGGGAATACCTCAAGTAAGGCTGTGGATTTAAGCTGAGGAGGAAGATTTTTGATTTCTGGAGGCCATTATCTGAGAACTATTGATTAAGAAAAATTCCACCAAAATTGATAGAAGAAGCATCTGTATGAAGTGAGAGTTCGTGAGGGGCAGAAATTAAGCCAGAGTCAATGTCAATCCAGTGCTGTAAGAGAGAGGACCACATCCTAATGTCTTTCCGAGCTTCAGATGTAATATTAATGTGAGTTCAGATTTTTTGCTGTTGTAGAGAGAGCAAGAAGATGAGAAATAAATGTCCTACCTTGAGGAATGATGCGAATTGCAAAATTGAAATGTCCCAGGAGTGAAAGAATGTTCAGTTTAGAAATGGAATGGTTGATCTTAAAGGATTGAATGAGAGAGAGAATGCGTTCCAGTTTATCGGGAGGCATTCGGGCTTCAAATCGAATAGTATCCAAAGTTATTACTAGGAACTCAAGAGAGTGAACTGGACCGATGGTTTTCTCCTCTGAGAGGGGGACGCCGACTGCTGAGAAGAGAGACCTGAGTTCTGAGAGTGCTTCAGCTGGAGGGGCTGATGGAGGAGATATAAGGAGAAAGTCGTCCAATAAGTGCATCAGAAAGGGGATGCGATTTAATATTGAGTAGAATCCAGCAGACGGCTTCGGAAAGGGAATCAAAGATATTAGGGCTGCTGCGACATCCAAAAGTTAGTTTAGTGGGGAAGTAAAATTGCCCCTTCCAACAGATGCCAAAACAATGACAGAGATAAGGGGGTATAGGCATGACTTTGAAGGCATCAGAGATGTCTGCTTTAGCTAAACAGGATCCCCGTCCTTATATGTTGATGGAATGGATAGCATCATGGATAGAAAAACCATTAGTAAGGCCAGAAATTAGATAATGAACAAAAAAACAAAATGATCAGGGTAATATTGTAGAGCATCTGATAGAGCAGGGATGTTGATGGGGGTAGAGGCGGTTAGTAATGATGAATGCCATTTAGATGAAAGAGGGCAGATGGAAGAGGATTAATAATGTGAATGAGCATCACCACACAAACTGCACATATGTAAAAAAAAAAAGCATCCTTTGGAAATGCAGAATGAGGAATTTAAAATATTGCACAGCTATCTGCCACTGGAATATTTGATAGGTCTTCCATGAGAATCTTTGCTTGTTCAAAAAGCAGGCGGAGCTGAAGAATGAATAGGAGAAACTGCAGATGCACGGTTCCTAAAAAAAGGAGTGTTGTTGAGAGCTGGGGAAGAATAGTTTGAGGCTGAAGAGGAGGAGGCTGCTTTTGGACACAGAGTGGCAGAATGAGTGGTGGAAGCACAAACTCTGCAAGCATTAGCACGGAGACCAGTGAAGAATCTATTAAACAGATCAGGATCAGGTTGAGACCAAATCGATCTGTGTATTGTCCTATGATAACCGAGAAGCTAGCCAGTTCCTGACGTCGGTGAGCATAAACTTCACAAAGCACATTGCGAAAAACAGAAAATGCAAGCACAAATTCTCCAAGAGTTAAGATTTTTACACAGTCGAGGATTCCGAGATTTTAGAGTAACAGACAAATCTCCACAGTCAACTACACTTTGATCCAGAAATTCTGAGGTTGCAATAAGTATAGAGACCAAATTAACGTCTTTACCTTCAATAATATTGTGTCTCAGTTGAGGAGAGAGAGAGTGGTGATGAACTACTGAAGCAGAAGAGGATCCACAACTAGAGGCGGATGCTGGAGTAAAGATTGGCAGCTTGAGAGCTGGTGTGGGCGTGGCTGAAGCAGCTGGAGTGGCGAGCCCTGCTGCTGGTGTCGTGCTGAATTCTGCCCCTTTGAGATATATGCATGCGTGACTTTCGTTGAACTTTGTCCGTGTCTTTACTTTAATGTATTCATTAACGTGGTTTACCATGAACATTCACTATATCTAGCCTCAGACGACTCATATAATTTTGAAATAGATGTTTAGAAACTAAAATTAAAAGGTAGACACATTTAAAATCATCTAAACGTATAAATCATTCGCCCTTTTCCATACACTACATGCATAATAGGAGTACAGTATTAGCAGTAAGCCGTAATCTTTATTAGCAATGGAATATTGCACTACAATAACTGAATTGCGAATAGCAGTTTGATAAGTTTGATGCATAATCCAAACAATGTTAACGTAAGCGTGGAAGGCCTCGGAATAACACACGGAGAGAGCAGTTTCAGGTGAAGGGGTAACCGAAATTTATTTACAAATAAACAAAACAAAAACTGGTTCAACAAATGAAAAGTTGGTACTGCCCCTTTAAATAGATGACCATTTACAAAATGTAATTACAGGTTCCAGGGAGAAGCGCTCGTATCTACAACAATATTGAACCGAAGTCAAGTCTGTGAATGATCCGTGCCGCCCACAGGTACTTGCTCTGTGATCTTCTGAAGCAATGTATACCTGCTCAGGTGCATTCCCGGTCCCAGGAACACTGCCCTGACCAGTGGAGAGGCTGCCCCTTTTGTATACCTGAATTCTGCGATTATCCTATTACCTGGGATTGGAACTTGTTTTGAAATCAACACATCAAAGCATTGATTTAGTTAATACCTGCTGCTAAATACTTCTTAAAAGCAATTCCGAGTACGATCCTCAGCACACTCTGAATTGAAATATCCACCTTGCTTTCATTTTCACAAGCCTTATTGCCCTGAGTTTTGAACTCAGCTATGGACCTCTTCCCAGGCGTGTCTATGCTTTAATACACACCTTTAATTTGAACAGACCACTGCTGGTGAAAGCTGATCTTATATATTAATATTTTAAAAGAATAATAATTACTTACCACACCCGGCTCTCCAGCCGAGTAACAAGAAACACAGACATGAAGCTTGCAAATTCTTCATCGTTATTTTCAAATGAAATGTGCAGCTTATCTGTTAAAATACAAATCCGCACTGAGGAAAATGCAGAAGTGACTGTCGTGTTGCAAGTTTTCTGTTTGTTTCACAGGAGAAAAAATGACCAAACTGAAACCACGACCACAATGACCAAGGCGGATGGAAATGACATTTTATTCTTAAATTTGCAATTCTGGTATTGCTCTTGTGAATTGCCTCACTGGTGTGAGTCTTGATTTGCGGGTTCACCTACACAAAGATCTCTAAACAAATGTAACAGCAAGACAGAGACGCAGAAGCCAGGAAACTGCAGTACAAGCGCTAAAGCACACTTTAATAAAGAAAAATAACACAAAAATACAAACAAAAAGGCACAATAAAGGTTTAAACAAACATACAAAAATACTGTTCAGGCTGGGCAGAGCCTTCACTGAACTCTACAAAAACACTATGTGCAGAAACAGAGTAACAAAACACAGTGTACATTCACCAAACTCCTCTCCCCAAATGGAGCCCTGGGCTCTCCTTTTATGGGATCTAATTAATCAATAATTAGCGATTATCTAATTAAGGCTCCAGCCACAATAATTAGCGATTATCTAATTAAGGCTCCAGCCACATTCTCATGTTTTTCTCATGTTTTTGGCAGGGAGGAATTAACCCCATCCCTGCTAAACACCAATAAATATACAATGCCTATAGAAAGTCCACACCCCCTTGAATATTTTTCACATTTTGCATTTAAATGATGATTTTTTTCCACTTATGTACACACCATACTCCACACTGTTAAGGAGAAAAAAGTTTTTATTGAGAACAAAATTATATATTAAAAATACAAAACGGAAAGATCATAATTGGAAAAGTTTCCACCCCCCTGAGTTAATACTTGGTGGAAGCACCTTTGGCAGCAATTACTTAGCTGTGAGTATGTTGGGCTAGGTCTGTACTAACTTTGCACACCTAGATTTGGCAATATTTGACCATTTTTCTTTTCAAAACTGTTCAAGCTCTGTCAAGTTCCTTGGGGAGCGTTGATGGACAGCAATCTTCAAGTCGTGCCACAAATTTTCGATTGGATTTAGGTCGGGGCTCTGACTGGCCCACTCAAGGACATTTACCTTTTTGTTCCTTAGCCACTCCAGTGTAGCTTTGGCTGTGTGCTTTGGGTCGTTGTCATGCTGAAAGGTGAAATTCTGTCCCAGTTTCAGCTTTCTTGCAGAGGGCAGCAGGTTTTCCTCAAGGACTTCTCTGTACTTTGCTCCATTCATTTTCCCTTCTAGCCTGACAAGTGCCCCAGTCCCTGCCGATGAGAAACATCCCCATGACATGATGCTGCCACCACCATGCTTCACAGTAGGGATGGTGTTCTTTGGGTGATGTGCTGTGTTGGGTTTGCACCAAACATAACGCTTTGCATTTAGGCCAAAAAGTTCAATTTTAGTTTCGTCAGACCACAAAACTTTATGCCACATGGTTACAGAATCTCCTGAGTGTTTTTTTTGCATACTACAAACGGGATTCAAGGTGGGCTTTCTTGAGTAATGTCTTCCTTCTTGCCACCCTACCATACAGGCCAGATTTGTGGAGTGCTTGGGATATTGTTGTCACATGCACACTTTGACCAGTCTTGGCCATAAAAGCCTGTAGCTCTTGCAAAGTTGCCATTGGCCTCTTGGTAGCCTCTCTGATCAGTCTCCTTCTTGCTCAGTCATCTTGTTTGGAGGGACGGCCTGATCTAGGCAGGGTCTTGGTGGTGCCATACACCTTCCACTTCTTAATAATCATCTTGACTGTGCTCCAAGGGATATTCAAGGCCTTTGATATTTTTTTATACCCAACCCCTGATCTGTGCCTTTCAACAACTTTGTCCCAGAGTTCTTTTGAAAGCGCCTTGGTGCTCATGGTTGAGTCTTTGCTTTGAAATGCACTACCCAGCAGAGAACCTACAGGAACTACTGAATTTATCCTGAAATCATGTGAATCACTACAATTTAACACAGGTGGAGGCCACTTAACTTTGTGTGTGATTTTGAAGGCGATTGGTTACACCTGAGCTAATTTAGGATTGCTATTACAAGGGGAGTGGACACTTATCCAACCAAGCTATTTCAGTTTTTATTTTTAATTAATTTTCTACAAATTTCTAGAATATGTTTTTCACTTGGAAGTTGTGGGGTAGGATGTGTAGATAAATAAAAAAAAAAACGATTTTAATGCATTTTAATTCCAGGCTATAAGGCAACAAAAGGTGAACATTTTAAAAGGGGTGTAGACTTTCTATAAGCACTGTTCATGAGCAGAGCTCTCGCTCTGCCACATCAAGCCCTTTTATACCTAACCTGTGCTTACATCATTCTTCAACAATCTCTGCAACTGTTTCCCAGTATAGGTTGGTATCCTCTCTTGCCTTCACTTTGAATTCAAGGAAATACTCAGACTTAGCGTGACAACTTATCAAATAGAAAAATATTTCAAAAACAGTATCTTCTAACACGCTTGTGGCTCCTCTCGTATAGTTTCTATATGAGAACCATTCCCTCTTGAGAGAGGCTCCTCTTGTGTAGAGTCTATGAGGTCCATGTGTTCCTCTAATCATGTAGAGCGATTCCTCTTGTATAGTCTATGCCCTTACAAAAGTTTACCACAGTATTTTTGCAGTTTTCAAATGCTTTCCCTGTGGTTTTACTATGCATTTACCATAGTTAGGCTTGTTATGCTAATCAATATGCTTTACCATACCTTGCTTTTCTTACAATGCTTTGGCTGTGGCTGCGTCTATGTGTCTATGCTTTACTGTGCTTTCAATGTGCGTTAAATTTGCCGTGTGTCTGCCCATTTCTGAATGCTGTCTAGATCATTTTGAATGACCTTTGCTGCTGCAGCAGTGTTTACCACTACTCCTATTTTTGTGTCGTCTGCAAATTTAACAAATTCTTACTAAGCCACTCCTCCTTCCTTTGCTAAAGCTTCCATATCTGTGAATTGATTGTTTTTTTTTAAAACTGAAGACTGAAAATGGAAAAGCAGCTCTGTGATTTACTTGTGCGCCTGATTCTGCTTACCTGGGGTTTCGGAGCTGGTGTTGCTGGTAAGCGCTGGTGTTTTGGGGGTTTAAAAAGTCAAGCAGAAAAATGGTTTCTGTCTTCCTGTCTCAGCGTTGAAAATAAGAATATAAAATAAAAAAAATGAGAATTAGGGCAATGTGGTCTCCACACAGCACAGCTATCACAATAGAAAGAGACTGCGTTACAGTAGACATTTATACAAGAGACTAAACAACATAAATAGCTTGATCTATCTATCTATCTATCTATCTATCTATCTATCTAGCTATCCTTCCACAGCACCCTGTCGTATATTTGTAATGGTATGTCATTAAATAAGTATAATTACAGTATAGCTCATTTTAATGTGAGGTCATTTCCAACTCATACAAACTACCTTGATTAAAAAAAAAAACATTTCAGATGACTGAATCACATCACTAGCAGGGTCTACTATGTACAGTGTGTTATTTTAAATTCCATTTGTTTTTACTGACAGTGATAAAAGTAGACTTGTTCATAATCTCTAAGGATGCTATTAAAATGATTCAAACACTGCTGTTTAGGATATTTAGATGTATTTCACATACGTGTTACCTTAAAAACTTGAGCACACACTATCTGCTCAGTGAGGATTTCAAGTCAGTGCAGCCTGCTGTCATGTATAACCCCCAAGCGCTGCAGATACTGGGATCCAGCTGGACAGGTTACATGCATAATGGGACCGGATGCAGGGGTAATTAATACAATTAAAAGTAGCTTCCATGTATGCTGGTTCTCATCTGCTTGTGGGTCTCAGTGCCTTATTGCTGGTGTAAATTGAACATTTCATTGGAAGGGGAGGGAGGGATAACTATAAATGGAGGTGAGGATGGGTTAAAAAGTGTGTGGTGCTTTTAAAAGCAAAAAAGGGGTTACAAGGGGGAGGATCTGTGCCTGATAGTTGGAAAGTCATCTTTATTTGATTCACTCTTGTTTGTACGTTTTCAGCGATTGAGGTATTTTTTGACAGAGTATGATAAAGTAACATGTAAAAGTGACCAGCTTTCTTCATCTTAAGTTTTAATTAATGCTCCTAACAGCAAACACTAACTGTATACACTACTTAAATCACTAAGCCAGACGGTTTTTCAGACAAACATGTTTTTCAATATCAGTTTTGTGATGTTGTTTGAAAGAAAGGTGTTGAATAAAAAGAAAAATCAACTTACTTGCGACTAAGATAGTACTTTAGTCATTCAATTAACAGGATAGCAGATTTGTTATTGTACATGTTATGTAGATAGAAAAAAGTTATTTTTTTACAACAACATTTTTTTTTTCCAAATGGTTAATCAAGTTGCCGTGGCTCAATAGGCCAGTGAAACAAAATTAAAAATAAATTGAAATGTGTTGTGTCAATCTAAATCAAATCCATATTTGGTGTGACCACCCTTTGCCTTCAAAACAGCATTAATTCTTCTATGTACACTTGCACAAAGTCAGGGATTTTGTAGGCATATAGTCAGGTGTATGATTAAACAATTATACCAAACAGGTGCTAATGATCATCAATTCAATATGTAGGTTGAAACACAATCATTAACTGAAACAGAAACAGCTGTGTAGGAGGAATAAAACTGGGTGAGGAACAGCCAAACTCAGCTAACAAGGTGAGGTTGCTGAAGACAGTTTACTGTCAAAAGTCATACACCATGGCAAGACTGAGCACAGCAACAAGACACAAGGTAGTTATACTGCATCAGCAAGATCTCTCCCAGGCAGAAATTTCAAGGCAGACAGGGGTTTCCAGATGTGCTGTCCAAGCTCTTTTGAAGAAGCACAAAGAAATTGGCAACGTTGAGGACCGTAGACGCAGTGGTCGGCCAAGGAAACTTACTGCAGCAGAAGAAAGACACATCATGCTTACTTCCCTTGGTAATCGGAAGATGTCCAGCAGTGCCATCAGCTCAGAATTGGCAGAAAACAGTGGGACCCTGGTACACCCATCTACTGTCCAGAGAAGTCTGGTCAGAAGTGGCCTTCATGGAAGACTTGCGGCCAAAAAGCCATACCTCCGACGTGGAAACAAGGCCAAGCAACTCAACTATGCACGAAAACACAGGAACTGACTGGGGTGCAGAAAAATGGGAGCAGGTGCTCTGGACTGATGAGTCAAAATTTGAAATATTTGGCTGTAGCAGAAGGCAGTTTGTTCGCCGAAGGGCTGGAGAGCGGTACACGAATGAGTGTCTGCAGGCAACAGTGAAGCATGGTGGAGGTTCCTTACAAGTTTGGGGCTGCATTTCTGCAAATGGAGTTGGGGATTTGGTCAGAATTAATGGTCTCCTCAATGCTGAGAAGTACAGGCAGATACTTATCCATCATGCAATACCATCAGGGAGGCATCTGATTGGCCTCAAATTTATTCTGCAGCATGACAACGACCCCAAACATACCGCGAAAGTCATTAAGAACTATCTTCAGCGTAAAGAAGAACAAGGAGTCCTGGAAGTAATGGTATGGCCCCCACAGAGCCCTGATCTCAACATCATCGAGTCTGTCTGGGATTACATGAAGAGAGAGAAGCAACTGAGGCTGCCTAAATCCACAGAAGAACTGTGGTTAGTTCTCCAAGATGTTTGGGCCAACCTACCTGCCGAGTTCCTTCAAAAATTGTGTGCAAGTGTACCTAGAAGAATTGATGCTGTTTTGAAGGCAAAGGGTGGTCACACCAAATATTGATTTGATGTAGATTTTTCTTCTGTTCACTCACTTTGCATTTTGTTAATTGATAAATATAATCTATTAACATGTGTATTTTTGAAAGCATTCTTACTTTACAGCATTTTTTCACACCTGCCTAAAACTTTCGCACAGTACTGTATATATAGAGAGAGAGAGAGTTTTCTTTTTTTGTAACTATCTTATTTCTTCTACTCATAAAAAGAAAACGCTATGCCACACATCCTCCCCCCCAAGTGTGCAACACTGACCGGCCATTCCAAGGCCATCCCCTCCCTTAAAACACAACCACCCACCCTCGAGTCCACCAATGTCCCTTTTCGCCCTCTTCCACGGGCGGACTTGAGGGTGGGTCGGTCCATGTTCCGGCCCAGCCAGGTAGGGTCATCGCACCGGCGACGAGGGACCCCACTGGTTTGTCAGGGGCGACCGTAACGACAACCGGGGCACTGGAGGCTGCAGAGGCGGGCAGAGGTGTAGCGATGTCCAATCACCCAGGGGGAGCGAAGCAGTGACCAGGGGGAGCCCAAGCGATGTCTGGGAGCAGCGCAGTGACGTCTTGGTGCTTGGGGGCAGCGGAGCAGGGAACCAGGTGGAGAACTGTGACCGGTTCTGCAGACTCCTGGGCTCCAGGTGTAGTGTAGGGAGTTCCAGGCAAACCGGCAGGGTGTCCAGGAGTGAGGGGCAAGGGACCGCAGGGGTGGTGGTCGGGGCTGTGGTGGAGGTGGGCTCTTCACCACCTTCCCCTCTAACTCGGGCCATGGCAGCTCCTCCCCCTCTGGCTCGGGCGGCGGCAGCTCCTCCCCCCCTGGCTCGGGCGGCAGCAGCTCCTTCCCCTCTGGCTCGGGCGGCGGCAGCTCCTCCCCCTCTGGCTCGGGCAGCGGCAGCTCCTCCCCCTCTGGCTCGGGCAGCGGCAGCTCCTCCCCCTCTGGCTCGGGCGGCGGCAGCTCCTCCCCCTCTGGCTCGGGCAGCGGCAGCTCCTTCCCCTCTGGCTCGGGCGGCGGCAGCTCCTCCCCCTCTGGCTCGGGCAGCGGCAGCTCCTCCCCCTCTGGCTCGGGCGGCGGCAGCTCCTCCCCCTCTGGCTCGGGCGGCGGTAGCTCCTCCCCCTCTGGCTCGGGCAGCGGCAGCTCCTCCCCCTCTGGCTCGGGCAGTGGCAGCTCCTCCCTCTCTGGCTTGGGAGACTGCGGAGCTATCCTTGCCTGCTCCCACTTCTGGAGCAGCAGCTCCAGCTTGGTCGGCTCCGGCTCTGGTATCCCGTTCTCCCGTCTCCATCTCTGGTTTCTCTCCCGCTGGGTCATCTCCTGCATCTCCTCTGTGGACCTTTTGAGAGTCCTTATCAGCTCTGCAATGTCCATTATTCTCAACTGTGCTGGTCTGTAGGGCTGAGCACCGCTGCCACCACGTCTAACATGAGCCTTGCAGCTCGGGTTCGTTGGCCCTTTAAAAACTTGACCCAGCACAGCAGACTTTGATTTTTCAGCGCTTATGCACAATTCTTTTTAATTAAACACAAAATAAACAAACCAAAATAAACAATAAACACAAAACAAAATAAACACTTGGCTCTTTTTGAGCATTAACTACACGTACAATGACCCTCACTAAATACCGGAACACAAAACCACACATTTTACCGTGGGGAGGATTTCAACCCCCTCCGCACTGTGCCACAGCTATTAAATACAGTTTTCTTAAGTGCGATTAGCGGGCTGTCAGAGTTTTGATTTGGTCCCAGCCTATGTATCGAAACGCGTTCTGTTTGTTTCTTGTTTTGTTTAAATAAATAATAAAAACGTAACAGGAATCTGATGCTTAATATTCGCAGTCAAGTCTGAAAGCAGAAGAGATTTTTGAGTGTGCGACCAGCCTCGTCTCGATGAGCGGCATCGAGGAAAGCATACATGGTTTACATCATTGCTGTCAGCTGTTTTTTTTTTAACTCTACAGAAACATTAGTATAAAGTGTCTTATGGTCGACACCTCTTTTTGGAAAAAAATTTTGCTGCACATGAATGCCTTCAAGATTATATATATAGATTTAAAGCACGAAATCTAAGTAATTAGAAGTCCAATATATCTAATTAGTGACTGACCAATAAAGCAGAGAGCTCACCTGTCAGGGTGCAGCAGTCCAAAGGGTCCCTGCCTCCTGCCAGAGTTTATAAATGAAAGGAAGGGGACCCTTTCTGAGTGCTGCACCCCAATACTGCTGGCTGATCAGTCACTACCTTGATACAAAGAAATGTTTAAAATACATTTGTATGAAACACACATTTATAATATTGGATTTTATGCAGGGACAATACTTTGGATTTCTGTGCCTTTAACGGACAGGTTTGTTAAGCACATCCCCTTTTTAAATGAACTAATGCAATGTGCATCATTGCTGGTGTCTGTGTATAAGCCTGTGATTGTGATTATAATGCGTGTCTGTCACAAGCCAGAGGGCGTGTCTCCTGCCTCCTGTCCATTCTCAATATGGAAAGCGAAATGATGTCATATTATCACTTTCACCATCGACACTGGAGAGGAGAACACCTTGGGAGCTCTTGGACTAGCTGGTAAGGAAACCTCTCAATATAATCTCTTATTGCTCTATACCAGAGAACATCGTAACCACAGAACTGTAAAGAATGAAGAAATATCTGACGGCATGTTCTATGTTTTTATATTTAGATCCATGCTTTATACTTACATACGATACTGTAATACTAAGTTAACATTATCTAGAGTAATATAAAACAATAATAATAATAATAATAATAATAATAATAATAATAATAATAATAATAATAATAATAATAATAAAGAAGATGCACTTTCCTTGAGTTTCTTTGCTGGTTACCGTTTTGAAGAAACTGGAGGAACATAAATAGAAAAGCAGACATTTAACATGTTTGCATAAACTTGCACATGGATGTGCTGTATTATTATTATTATTATTATTATTATTATTATTATTATTATTATTATTACTGGTGTAGTGTCAGAAAGTGGCACATCCTCAGAATGTGGTACCACCAAAACTTGACCCGTGTAACATCAGAAAATGGTACGCTGTCAATGCTGTGATTGGCTACTGCACAAATCACTACAAACAAGACGAGAGTCATATATGTTTACAGTGTTAGATAACCCAATGTGCTGCTTGTCAGTTAAAGTCACATACAGTTGCAAAATTGTGAAAAAGAAAACTTTAAGGTCCAAACTCAGTACATGGTACCCGTTCCAGAGGGGCTTATCCTTGTTTTCTGCTCGACCAAGCGCAGTACACGCTGTACCGCTTCGTAACGCGTACCACAAAATAACCCTACACCTGTATCAT
This sequence comes from Acipenser ruthenus, assembly GCF_902713425.1. Lineage (NCBI taxonomy): Eukaryota > Metazoa > Chordata > Actinopteri > Acipenseriformes > Acipenseridae > Acipenser > Acipenser ruthenus. The sequence continues at coordinate 5,247,387 of NC_081229.1, read as the reverse complement.
TAATAGTAATAACAATAAAACAATTGTGCTTTTTTATGTTCACATAAAAAAAGAAAACTTGGATGCATTGTTGACTGTTAAGAGTATTCTTTTTTTATTATACATTTTTATTTTATATACAGTACTGTGCAAAAGTTTTAGGCAGGTGTGAAAAAATGCTGTAAAGTAAGAATGCTTTCAAAAATAGACATGTTAATAGTTTATATTTATCAATTTAAAAAATGCAAAGTGAGTGAACAGAAGAAAAATCTACATCAAATCAATATTTGGTGTGACCACCATTTGCCTTCAAAACAGCATCAATTCTTCTAGGTACACTTGCACACAGTTTTTGAAGAAACTCGGCAGGTAGGTTGGCCCAAACATCTTGGAGAACTAACCACAGTCCTTCTGTGGATTTAGGCAGCCTCAGTTGCTTCTCTCTCTTCATGTAATCCCAGACAGACTCGATGATGTTGAGATCAGGGCTCTGTGGGGGCCATACCATCACTTCCAGGACTCCTTGTTCTTCTTTACGCTGAAGATAGTTCTTAATGACTTTCGCTGTATGTTTAGGGTCGTTGTCATGCTGCAGAATAAATTTGGGGCCAATCAGATGCCTCCCTGATGGTATTGCATGATGGATAAGTATCTGCCTGTACTTCTCAGCATTGAGGAGACCATTAATTCTGACCAAATCCCCAACTCCATTTGCAGAAATGCAGCCCCAAACTTGCAAGGAACCTCCACCATGCTTCACTGTTGCCTGCAAACACTCATTCGTGTACCACTCTCCAGCCCTTCGGCGAACAAACTGCCTTCTGCTACAGCCAAATAGTTCAAATTTTGACTCATCAGTCCAGACCACCTGCTGGCATTTTTCTGCACCCCAGTTCCTGTGTTTTCGTGCATAGTTGAGTCGCTTGGCCTTGTTTCCACGTTGAAGGTATGGCTTTTTGGCCGCAAGTTTTCCATGAAGGCCACTTCTGACCAGACTTCTCCGGACAGTAGATGGGTGTACCAGGGTCCCACTGTTTTCTGCCAATTCTGAGCTGATGGACATCTTCCAATTGCGAAGGGAAGTAAGCATGATGTGTCTTTCATCTGCTGCAGTAAGTTTCCTTGGCCGACTACTGCGTCTACGGTCCTCAACGTTGCCCGTTTCTTTGTGCTTCTTCAAAAGAGCTTGGACAGCACATCTGGAAACCCCTGTCTGCCTTGAAATTTCTGACTGGGAGAGACCTTGCTGATGCAGTATAACTACCTTGTGTCTTGTTGCTGTGCTCAGTCTTGCCATGGTGTATGACCTTTGACAGTAAACTGTCTTCAGCAACCTCACCTTGTTAGCTGAGTTTGGCTGTTCCTCACCCAGTTTTATTCCTCCTACACAGCTGTTTCTGTTTCAGTTAATGAATGTGTTTCAACCTACATATTGAATTGATGATCATTAGCACCTGTTTGGTATAATTGTTTAATCATACATCTGACTACAAAATCCCTGACTTTGTGCAAGTGTACCTAGAAGAATTGATGCTGTTTTGAAGGCAAAGGGTGGTCACACCAAATATGGATTTGATTTAGATTTTTCTTCTGTTCACTCACTTTGCATTTAGTTATTGAAAAAAATATAATCTATTAACGTCTATTTTTGAAAGCATTCTTACTTTACAGCATTTTTTCACACCTGCCTAAAACTTTTGCACAGTACTGTACACTTTTTTCTTTCCTGTGAAGATTATTGTTATTATTATTGTTTCATATTTTTCTTAGTCATTTTGTATTCGTTATTTTAAGAGAGGTTATTATCTTGTAAATAATCATTGATTAGTAGATGCATTCGTTACAGTAAAAAGAAGGACCCCCTTTTGCCTTGCACCTATAATGAGCATCAAAAGAAACGCATCACTTATATTTAGATCAAATTCACTAGATGTGATTGAAAAATGACAAACTCTGTTTTAGAGCAGGTGCAGTGACTTTTTATTGTGCTGATTAACAATTGACGTTTTACTGTCTGAAGTTATGGGGGGGCGGGGGATACTGTGAAAGTCACAGGCTCGTGGCGTGTGTGGCCAGAGTTGGAAGCAATACAAGCAGTGCATCTGCGACGCATGATTTGCACCAGGTTTCGGATGCTGTCTTGTGGAATCCTGGCCCATTCCTCTTGTAGTGCCTGGATAAGCATCTGACAGTTCAGTGGGCTCTGAGACCTAGAAGCCACACGTCTCCCAGTTCATGGCCTGTCATTGACAGAGTGTGTCTGATTATATCGTCTCGCCCGGTTTGAAATTGCTGGCTGTGAGCACCCAAGACCGTGAGCCACAGTACGCTGCCCCAGTCCAGCCTCCAAGACGTGGCATATTGGTGTTTTTCTGTGATTTTCTTTATTGCTTTTATTCAAGCTTGCAATTCAACAGCTGAAATCACTCCATATCCAGTGTCCAGTCAACTGTCTCACTAATTAGGTGACTAAGTGCATATGCTTCAGTCATAGTCACTCAAACGTGTCATGGACAAGGATGAATGATCAGGTGAAAAACAAACATTCATGTATTTGGACTTCTGTCTCTGGCACAATCTCGTCTGACGCGATATTGATGGGCACTGCATCATGGGTTATTCTTCCTGTCCTTTAGGAAATACAATCCCGAGTGACGGAGCTCATCAGAGACAACAGCAATGTGCAGCCTGGCTTTCCTCATCATGTCTGGTGAGTTTCACTGTGCTGTACTGATCAGTATGATTCAGATGATCACATTTAATAGACTGATTCTGCTAGTTGTGTAAGAAAGTATTCTTGATTCAGAAGAGCTACACAAAATGAAGGAATGGATCTCTCAGGCTACGCTGTTGCACCATTCACTGTTGCACCATTCACTGTTGCACCATTCAACTGTTGCACCATTCATTTTAAAAAGTCTGTTTCAAATCAGGACCTCTTTTACAGCACGTTTTAGATGCTTATTGCCTGAATGGATCCTGTCACTAAAGCGCGGCCCATTTTATTATCCAGTGGTCTGAAGATTTTGACTCCTGTTGTGTTTTTGTTGTTGTAGCCTGCACCTTGATCGGGGGTCTCTCAGTCTGCTGCCCTTAAAGAAGATACCACGTCGTCAGAGATGTAATGACCTGGGACCAAGCTCGCCAACACTGTCAAAGTAATTTCACTGATCTGGTTAGTGTTCCCAGTGATGAGGAAATGCAGGCAGTCAAGGCACTGATTTCCCGGGTCTCAGAGTACACGTTTTGGTTGGGTCTGCGCAGAAACACAGTCAGCTCGCCTTGGGAATGGTCAACCGGTGTGGCCTTTCAATACAGCAAATGGCTGAGTTGGGAACCAGATGCTAATGGAGAGTGTGGAGCCATGATTCCCACCGGAGAGTGGGGAGCTGAACCTTGTGCTGACTTTCACAGCTTCGTCTGCTTGGCAGGTAAGGAGAATTGATTTCTGAACAGAGTACCCAGGTTGCTAGTTATTTTGATATTGCGATATATTTTTATGATGATTACAGTCATGTAGTTTAACATCACAATGTTCAAAACATTGATTCTTTCAAACAGTCCTTTAGTGACCTCTTGAAGTAGAATGCAGGGATGTGATGGAAATGCGTCATGGAAATATCTGGATGGAACGATCAGCACGTTTAGTGTACTGATACTGGAGTTTTGAAAAAAAAATACCATTAAGAAAAAACTAAATGTACATTTAAAATAAAGTGCACTGTTTGTATGCTACTAATATTACTTATTACAAAAACTAAACATGTACACAAGAAGCACTATTGCACATTAAAAAGCATGGTTTTACTTCAGAATTGCTCAGTGCATGGTATGACATCTTTACACAGAATACAATGACCTATGATTGTGACAAATCCCTAACTGGTTGATTGATTTATTTTAAGTGAATAATAATAATAATAATAATAATAATAATAATAATAATAATAATAATATTTACAGTCCTGTTACACTGTTGTGTTTCTCTGCAGGACCTTCTGCGCTGTGCGGTCAGAGGGAGTACTTCCTGGTTCACACAGTGAAGAATGCAGACGAAGCCAGAGAACACTGCAGATCTCTGTACACAGACCTGGTGAGCATCACAAGCCAAGTCTTGGAGCTGGGGAAACGGGGAAACTTTCAACTACAGCAACTGGGGAGTACTTCAGCTAGTGAGGAATGGAACCTGTGTCACGATCAAGACCTCTCAATTGAATTTTGGGGCATGGCAGATGAACAACTGCAATGACATCAACAAGTTCATCTGTTACAAAGGCAAGTCACTTCTGAGTTATAGAGACGCTCTTTATCAGCTACCTGATCAGAATGTTTCATTTCTTACCTGTTAATATCCATGTGTGTGTGTGTGCGTGCGTGCGTGCGTGTGCGTGTGTGTGTGTGTGTGCTGAGTGATTTTCCATTGTGGTTTCTGCTCATCATTCTTTGACATGTCTACTAACTATAATTACTTAGAATACACAAAATAGGACATTAAACAGGTAAGAAATTAAATATCAGTTTGCTGTAGTTGAGCGGTCAATAACCAAGGCTTTAAAAAACAATTTCACACTCCAGATCCTGACTCCCCCACACTGTAGATTCATTCCCTGAGCAGCAGATACTAGGACAGCACATCCTGACACCACCACACAATGCACAGAACAGTGTGGTAATTAGCAGGCTGGTTGATTCTTTCTATGTGATTTTTTTCCCACAGATATACAGGACATCACCACTGTTCAGTTTGACTCTTCCCAAACAGAAGATGGAGAACAACAATCCCAGCATCCTTCCACGATGGCCAGCCCCTCTCCTCCTGCAGCAGCGGGTGGGTACAGAGTCAAATGGCTGGTGTATGGTCAGGGATATGTGATCATTTCCACAGATCCACAGGACACCACCACTGTTCAGTCTGACTCTCAGAGCTCTCCAACCACCGGGGCAGCCACTTCCCAAACACCAGATGGAGGAGAACAATCCCAGCAGCCTTCCACGATGGGCGGCACCTCTTCTCGAGCCAGCTCCCCATGGCACTCAAGCTCCTGGCTCTCTGGCACTTCACCTGCAGTAACAGGTGGGTACCATGTCGTAGGGTGCAGTGAAACTAGACCCTAGTAGCCTAAACTGACCAATAATCTGAACCACACAGCTCTCATAATGAAATGCAGACTGAAGCAGGATTTCAACAAAGCTGCATTTGGATGGGCTGTATTAGTGACTGTATTCATTATTATTAGTTTTATTTATTATTTTCATTGTTATATCTTCTTTACCAGTCACTCCAATCCCTGAGGAGCTCCACCTGATCTCTGACAGTATGGTCTGGCCAGAGGCTTGGCAGTACTGCAGGGATCACTACACTGACCTAGTGAGCCTCACAAGCCTGTTTGCACAGAACAGAGTGTCGGAGCTCGTCAGGAACAGCACTGCGTCGCGATTCTGGATCGGCCTGCACAGAACCGTGGTGTATGATAAATGGTACTGGGTTGCTGGTAAGGATAAGAGGGCCCCCCTAAACTACACTAACTGGGCCCCTGGGGAGCCCAACAATCCTTACTATGAGCACTGTGGGGAGATGGTGCTGGGGGAGGATGGGGGGGCTGAGTGGAATGATCTGTGCTGCTATGAAAAGCTCCCCTTTATCTGTTTCAAAGGTTAAAAACACATCAGAAAGGTTCTATAGCACTGCTTCTCAAACATTCTATAGTATAAAGTCACTTTAGTCAAAAAAAAAAGTGATTTACAAAAACGTTATGGAAATATCTGAGTTTAAATTCTGTTGTACAAACGTGGCATGCGTGAACAATAAAGCAAAACAAAATCTTGTATCTGACAGAGTTTGGCAATGCCAGTCCTGTAGAATAAATGACTGTGTAGCAATCTTAAAGGGGCAATAATTACTTAAGAAAAGACTCCTCAATACTGATTGTGAGGAAGTGAGGTGGGGAAGCATTATAGTGTTGCACAGGCTTCAGTGCACAATGCTTGTCTTATGGGGTTCATGGCACAGCGCAACACTAATATGATTCCCCTCCTCACTTCCTCACAATCAGCATTGAGGCGTCTTTTCAGAAGCTGCTTTTCACTTGTTTTTCTTTTAGTTCAGGATACGCAGCTATTTAAAATGCCAGGCTGTAGATAAACTGCTGCATCCTGGTACCTGTGCTGTAGGTCACTGGGTCTGATTGAGGCCGGACCATTGGAGAGAGTTTGAACTGTAATACATCATATAGGATGTATTGTTAAGAGGGAAGTAGAAAGGGTGAAAGGGTCATATTTAATATTTTTCTAATTTCTGCTTTTTGCCTTTAAAAAAAGATTCTATTATATTTAAGTAGGTTTTACACATTTAAATAATGCTTACATATTTCAGTAAGGAATGTACACAAACTAGACAGCCAACAGGGCCTGGTTTCTGATGATGCAGATTGCACCTAATGCTACTCTTGGATGAATGTAGTGAATAGGCAAACTGTAATCATATTTAACTAAACAAAATAGAAACTACATTATGTACCGAGTGAGTCTCTTCTGTCTATTTATATTCTGTATTTTTGAATATATTCATGAGAACATAAGAAAGTTTACAAATGAGAGGAGGCCATTTGGCCCATCATGCTCGTTTGGTTGTTAGTAGCTTATCGATCCCAGAATCTCATCAAGCAGCTTCTTGAAGGATCCCAGGGTCAGCTTGTATGTTTTGCTGGTATAAAAATAAATAATGATTTGATCTGAATATTGTTTGTTTAATCTCTTTTGTTTGTTTCTCTAATTATAACAAAACCTGAAATATATTTCATCATGAACTAAACATTTTTAGTCCCTTAAAATTTATTGAATGTGACTGTTATACAGTACCTAGCTTGCCTGAATAAAAGATTTCTGTGGTTGTACTGCCATCTAGCGTTATAGTAAGCACCTGCGCGCTGCATTTTGAACGAGCTGTAACCGTGAAAAGGCATGGGTGCAGATATTTGCAAAACATTGTGCTTTTGCACACGAATTGATATTTTCCAACACGGCACAAAACAGTTGCGCGAAGTTGGAAAATAGCAAATGTGTTTGTGCCTCGCAAAACCACCTGCGCAATCAATACCAATATAGCAGAAATACACAAGAGCTACGCGTGAATGCGCAGAACTGGAATACTACACGACAATGGACTGTTAACAGTACAGACCAATCGATATTCCTCAGACGAGTCTACACTCAAATGTTACCTGCACATGGAATGCAGAATCAAAGCTCATCACACATCGGTAGCATTGGCACCCCCGAAGTTGCACGCCCACCCCCACAAATATATAAATAAGCTACTAAATGGAGAAATGAAGCAATGGACCACAGTACAGTGCAGGCTATTCAACATATAACTTGGATACGTGTCAACATGAAAGAGATGGACAAAATATATCTGTAGCATCAAACTCCAGTCTTTATTTTACAGAAACGCGCCTGTCAACCAGTGTTCTGAGTAGCTCCGACTATACATGAACATATACAGAAGTGTGGACTGTAAAACAAACCCACAATGCTGAAAACACTACTCTATTGGGAGGCCCCGAAGACGGGAATCTCAGCATGAAGCCGGTCAAGAACGCTGCCTGTGGATGCAGTCTGCGCATGTGTATCCCTTACTCATACTCCTGCGTAAAGCCCCTTCCAACTGCCCATGGTGTCACACAAATATGAGTACATGTTACCTATTCAAATTCATTTACATTTTTTGACGTTCTTGTTTTCTGTTACAGTACCATCCGTTTATTTTTCTTTTTCTTTCTCAGTATTAACTGTGATCCCGTTTATCAGACCGCTATTGCTCTGTGTCTGGACTGATCTGAGTTTTGTAATGTGTGTTTTTTTTTTTTTTTTTTGTAAGAACTGTAAGTCGCCCAACAACAACAACAAACAAACAACAAAAATTAATAATATTAATAATCCAGTTAGAATCACGTGTTTATATTTTTTAAACATATATTAACACTGTGATGCTGCTGTCACAATCTTTTTTTGAATAGAATCATATGTGGACGGAACCTTGTATGATCACTGGGTGTTTTCTATTGCTGTAGAACCTCAGAAAGCGCCTGCATTTCACTTCAGTGATTGGCTGAGTGAGTGCTGGCGTGATGCGCGCGGAGTTAAGGCTTGCTTTTTAAAAGCGTTAGTTTGTGTCTCGTGTTTCGAACATGGCAGGATCTCGCAAACTGTCGGCCACTCCCGCCAAATTGCGCTATGCATACATTATTGTGCACAGCGCAACACTGATTGTGACACGCAAAATAAAGTTTCGAATATGGTACATTTTGCTCCTGCATGGGGGTAGGCAGCAGCAGGGCTGGTAGGTGACGTAATCACACACGAAGACATGAGCCCGATATAGGCTCCTTGCAAAGCAGCCGGCTCTTTTGTACAGCGGTATCGGCGCTATGCTTAGTGCGAAAAGTCTCGGGTTCGCGCCCACCTTCCGCCTGTGTTTGTGGGTTGACTCGCTCTGTAAGATGCGCCTGCCTGCGATAATTTATTTTGCTACATTGGTGTCTGAAGTGGACGCAGGTACCCCGGCACGCACTCGTGGGACTGTAGCCTGGTGAGCAAGTCTGTGGCAGACTTGAGACTGGCAGGGGAGAGTGTAGTGTGCATGGGGGAAGGCAGCAGCAGGGGTAGTAGGTGACGTAATCACACACAAAGACATAAGCCCGATATACGCTCCTTGCAAAGGAGCCGGCTCCTTTGCCCTGTGTGATGCACCTGCCTGCGTTAACCTATTTCGCTACTCCACATCCACAATCAAGGTTTTTATTCTTACAAAAATGATCTTAAGCGTTTCAACAACATGTTTTCATCAGAGCAGAACATGAAATGTGGATCTCAGACCTTAAATACATACCTGACCCACTGTCATATAAAAAGGTTGTTAATATGTAAGTCAATCAATTATTTAACCTAACGATATAATTAGTATTCATTTTATAATAGATTATCACGTGGAACCAATTGTCATAGCTATGATAGTGGGTGCGGTATGTATTTAAGGTTTGAGATGCAATATATATAAATCAAATTTAAACATGAGAAAAACTACTTTTAACAACACAGCATATAGTAATCAGCCATTAGTATTTAGTTATGCAATTTTGTATGGTAACAAATAAAACAGATATCCATTTACTGAAGTTTAATTACATGTGAATAAACAGTCAATAGACATGACATGCATGTGTGTATCTATCGTTAGACTGCCACTTGAGCTCATATTTCATATGTACTCTGAGTACGGTTTTTGAGACTTTCTAGTTGCCTCCTCCATTAAAAAAAGGCTGTTATGTATGTTTCTGATATTATTCTGCATGCTATCCACACTACCTAAATACTGTGCATTCAAACCACATGGCTGCCATACACAATCACGTTTTCAAATTGTGATTGTGTGAATAGGGTATTAGAAACTTTACATACCAGGCTTTGTTATATTGGTCTTTTTTATTGACTGTTTATTAACATGTAACTCAGCAAATGGTTAATTGCATATTAATTAAATACTTATGACACTCAAAATAAAGAGATGTCATTGTTTTTCTAAGTACAGCACACTTACTGGTGAGCAGGGTCAGAACCACAGGAGTTCCTCCTTTATAAAACATTCCATTACACCCAATCTTCCCACCCAAGGCCAGCTCAGAAGCTGTTTCAGGTCTAAAGGTCCAATGAATTAACGAGTTTTCATATTCCTGGAATCCCGCACAAGGCAGGGTAACAGTCTCTCCCAGAGAGGAGTACCGCTCCAAACCTGGAAATATAATAACAATAACAGAATAGTTTGCCCTGTATGATTCCAATATTAAAAATCTTTCTATAACAGTAAATGAAATAGGCCTGGTTCTGTTGTTACTGCCCTGTTTTAATTAAGGGGTCTGTTCTTTTGAGAATCTCAACAAGTTGTCCAGCTACACAGTCAAGGTGATCTGTTGGACAAAGGGCTTGAGTTTTTATTTGAGTGTCCAGTGAGAGTGGGGGAGTGTGCCTGTGACCAAGCTCTGTGTGAATTTAAAAGCAATCCAAACCCTTGTTTAGACAGGTCTGTGGCCTCAGTCAAAAGGGAATGCTCTCTGCTGAGGATTCGGATGTGATGTTGATTCCCTGGGGTGTGGGGATCAAACACAGAGGAGACGGGAGCGACCACCCACACTGCTCACTAGCATTCGAAGCCAGAGAGTTGGTGTGGGGATCAAACACAGAGGAGACGGGAGCAACCACCCTCACTGCTCACTGGCATTCGAAGCCAGAGAGTTGGTGTGGGGATCAAACACAGAGGAGACGGGAGCGACTGCCCTCACTGCCCACTGGTATTCAAAGCCGGAGAGTTGGGTATCAAGCATGTTTTTTTTTGTGGCTGGCTTGTGGTTGTGTTATAATAAGGATGTTTTTATGTGAAATCATTTGAAAGTGTGTGAGGACTCAATTGCTGAAAACATACAAAAAACAGTGAATCAAATAAAGATGACTTTCCAACTATCAGGCACAGATCCTCCCCCTTGTAACCCCTTTTTTGCTTTTAAAAGCACCATACACTTTTTAACCCATCCTCACCTCCATTTATAGTTATCCCTCCCTCCCCTTCCAATGAAATGTTCAATTTACACCAGCAATAAGGCACTGAGACCCCCAAGCAGATGAGAACCAGCATACATGGAAGCTACTTTTAATTGTATTAATTACCCCTGCATCCGGTCCCATTATGCATGTAACCTGTCCAGCTGGATCCCAGTATCTGCAGCGCTTGGGGGTTATACATGACAACGGGCTGCACTGACTTGAAATCCTCACTGAGCAGATAGTGTGTGCTCAAGTTTTTAAGGTAACACGTATGTGAAATACATCTAAATATCCTAAACAGCAGTGTTTGAATCATTTTAATAGCATCGTTAGAGATTATGAACAAGTCTACTTTTATTACTGTCAGTAAAAACAAATGGAATTTAAAATAACACACTGTACATAGTAGACCCTGCTAGTGATGTGATTCAGTCATCTGAAATGTTTTTCTATCAAGGTAGTTTGTATGAGTTGGAAATGACCTCACATTAAAATGAGCTGTACTGTAATTATTCTTATTTAAGGACATACTATTAAAAATATATGACAGGGTGCTGTGGAAAGATGGATAGATAGATAGATAGATAGATAGATAGATAGATAGATAGATAGATATGTTCTTTAGTCTCTTGTATAAATGTCTGCTGTAACGCAGTCTCTTTCTATTGTGATAGCTGTGCTGTGTGGAGACCACATTGCCCTAATTCTCATTTTTTTTATTTTATATTCTTATTTTCAACGCTGAGACAGGAAGACAGAAACCATTTTTCTGCTTGACTTTTTAAACCCCCAAAACACCAGCGCTTACCAGCAACACCAGCTCCGAAACCCCAGGTAAGCAGAATCAGGCGCACAAGTAAATCACAGAGCTGCTTTTCCATTTTCAGTCTTCAGTTTTAAAAAAACGATCAGTTCACAGATACAGTATGGAAGCTTTAGCAAAGGAAGGAGAAGTGGCTTTGTAAGAATTTGTTAAATTTGCAGACAACCCAAAAATAGGAGGAGTGGCAAACACTGTTGCAGCAGCAAAGGTCATTCAAAATGATCTAGACAGCATTCAGAACTGGGCAGACACAATGCAAATGACATTTAATAGAGAAAAGTGTAAAGTATTGCATGCAGGCAAAAAAAAATGTGCATTATAAATATCATATGGGATTTATTGAAATTGAAGAAGGAGACTATGAAAAAGACCTAGGAGTTTATGTTGACTTAGAAATGTCTTCATCTAGACAATGTGGGGAAGCTATAAAAAAGGCCAACAAGATGCTCGGATATATTGTGAGAAGTGTTGAATTTAAATCAAGGGAAGTAATGTTAAAACTTTACAATGCATTAGTAAGACCTCACCTAGAATATTGTGTTCAGTTCTGGTCACCTTGTTACAAAAAGGATATTGCTGCTCTAGACCCAGGGGACTTTTTCGACCTGAAAAAAGAAACAAGGACCAGGGGTCACAAATGCAGATTAGATTAGAAAACTGCAAAAATACTGTGTTAAACTTTTGTAAGGGCATAAACTATACACAAGAGGAGTCAGTCTCTACATGATTAGAGGCATGGAGTTCATAAACTCTATACACAAGGAGTCAGTCTCTACATGATTCGAGGCATGGAGTTGATAGACTCTACACAAGAGGAGTCAGTCTCTACATGATTAGAGAAATACATGGAGCTCATAGACTCTATATAAGAGGAGTCAGTCTCTACATGATTAGAGGAACACATGGAGCTCATAGACTCTACACAAGAGGAGTCAGTCTCTACATGATTAGAGGAACACATGGAGCTCATAGACTCTACACAAGAGGAGTCAGTCTCTACATGATTAGAGGAACACATGGAGCTCATAGACTCTACACAAGAGGAGTCAGTCTCTACATAATTAGAGGAACACATGGAGCTCATACTCTATAAAAGAGGAGCCTCTCTCAAGAGGGAATGGGTCTCATATAGAAACTATACGAGAGGAGCCACAAGCGTTTTAAAAGATATTGTTTTTGAAATATTCTGCTATTTGATATGTTGTTACGCTAAGTCTGAGTATTTCCTTGAATTCAAAGTGAAGGCTTGTGAAAAGTCACTGATAAGGACACACATTTCTTATTTGGGTATGATGTATGGAGGTTGTTGGTATCTTGTACTCTTCCTTTGTCTTGCAATCTCTTGTAGTAATATATCTCATGAATTCTGGGCATGTTATTAAAAGAATCAAGAAAAGGTAAGAGAGGATACCAACCTATACTGGGAAACAGTTGCAGAGGTTGTTGAAGAATGATGTAAGCACAGGTTAGGTATAAAAGGGCTTGATGTGGTAGAGCGAGAGCTCTGCTCATGTACAGTGCCTATAGAAAGTCTACACCCCTTTCAAAATGTTCACCTTTTGTTGCCTTATAGCCTGGAATTAAAATGCATTAAAATCGTTTTTTTTTTTTTTTCATTTATCTACACATCCTACCCCACAACTTCGAAGTGAAAAAAATATTCTAGAAATTTGTAGAAAATTAATTAAAAATAAAAACTGAAATATCTTGGTTGGATAAGTGTCCACCCCCCTTGTAATAGCAATCCTAAATTAGCTCATGTGTAACCAATCACCTTCAAAATCACACACCAAGTTAAGTGGCCTCCACCTGTGTTAAATTGTAGTGATTCACATGATTTCAGGATAAATTCAGCAGTTCCTGTAGGTTCTCTGCTGGGTAGTGCATTTCAAAGCAAAGACTCAACCATGAGCACCAAGGCGCTTTCAAAAGAACTCCGGGACAAAGTTGTTGAAAAGCACAGATCAGGGGATGGGTATTAAAAAATATCAAAGGCCTTGAATATCCCTTGGAGCACGGTCAAAACAATTATTAAGAAGTGGAAGGTGTATGGCACCACCAAGACCCTGCCTAGATCAGGCAGTCCCCCCAAACAAGATGACTGAGCAAAAAGGAGACTGATCAGAGAGGCTGCCAAGAGGCCAATGGCAACTACAGGCTTTTATGGCCAAGACTTGTCAAACTGTGCATGTGACAACAATATCCCAAGCACTCAACAAATCTGGCTTGTATGGTGCCGTGGCAAGAAGGAAGACATTACTCAAGAAAGCCCACCTTGAATCCTGTTTGAAGTATGCAAAAAAACACATTCTGTAGCCATGTGGCAAAAAGTTTTGTGGTCTGACGAAACAAAAATTGAACTTTTTGGCCTAAATGCAAAGCGTTATGTTTGGCACAAACCCATCACAGCGCATCACCCAAAGAACACCATCCCTACTGTGAAGCATGGTGGTGGCAGCATCATGTCATGGGGATGTTTCTCATGGGCAGAGACTGGGGCACTTGTCAGGATAGAAGGGAAACGAATGGAGCAAAGTACAAAGAAGTCCTTGAGGAAAACCTGCTGCCCTCTGCAAGAAAGCTGAAACTGGGACGGAAGTTCACCTTTCAGCATGGCAACGACCCAAAGCACACAGCCAAAGCTACACTGGAGTGGCTAAGGAACAAAAAGGTAAATGTCCTTGAGTGGCCCAGTCCGAGCCCAACCTAAATCCAATCGAAAATTTGTGGCACAACTTGAAGATTGCTGTCCATCAACGCTACCCAAGGAACTTGACAGCGCTTGAACAGTTTTGTAAAGAAAAATGGTCAAATATTGCCAAATCTAGGTGTGCAAAGTTAGTACAGACCTATCCCCACATACTCACAGCTGTAATTGCTGCCAAAGGTGCTTCCACAAAGTATTAACTCAGGGGGGTGGAAACTTATCCAATTATGATCTTTCATTTTTGTATTTTTAATATATAATTTTGTTCTCAAAAAAAAACTTTCTCCTTAACAGTGTGGAGTATGGTGTGTAGATAAGTGGGAAAAAATCCTAATTTAAATGCATGAAACTCTGAGGCACCGACACAACAAAATGTGAAAAAAATTCAAGGGGGTGTAGACTTTCTATAGGCATTGTATATTTATTGGTGTTTAGCAGGGATGGGGTTAATTCCTCCCTGCCAAAAACATGAGAAAAACATGAGAATGTGGCTGGAGCCTTAATTAGATAATCGCTAATTATTGATTAAATAGATCCCATAAAAGGAGAGCCCAGGGCTCCATTTGGAGAGAGGAGTTTGGTGAATGTACACTGTGTTTTGTTACTCTGTTTCTGCACATAGTGTTTTTGTAGAGTTCAGTGAAGGCTCTGCCCAGCCTGCACAGTATTATTGTGCCTTTTTGTTTGTATTTTTGTGTTATTTTTCTTTATTAAAGTTTGCTTTAGCGCTTGTACTGCAGTTTCCTGGCTTCTGCGTCTCTGTCTTGCTGTTACATTGGTTTAGAGATCTTTGTGTAGGTGAACCCGCAGATCAAGACTCACACCAGTGAGGCAATTCACAAGAGCAATACCAGAATTGCAAATCTAAGAATAAAATGTCATTTCCATCCTCCTTGGTCATTGTGGTCGTGGTTTCAGCTTGGTCATTTTTTCTCCTGTGAAACAAACAGGAAACTTGCAACAAGACAGTCACTTCTGCATTTTCATCCGTGCGGATTTGTATTTTAACAGATAAGCTGCACATTTCATTTGAAACTAACAATGAAGAATTTGCGAGCTTCATGTCTGTGTTTCTTGTTACTCGGCTGGAGAGCCGGGTGTGGTAAGTAATTATTATTCTTTTTAAATATTAATATATAAGATCAGCTTTCACCAGCAGCGGTCTGTTCAAATTAAAGGTGTGTATTAAAGCATAGACACGCCTGGGAAGAGGTCCATAGCTGAGTTCAAAACTCAGGGCAATAAGGCTTGTGAAAATGAAAGCAAGGTGGATATTTCAATTCAGGGTGTGCTGAGGATCGTACTCGGAATTGCTTTTAAGAAGTATTTAGCAGCAGGTATTAACTAAATCCATGCTTTGATGTGTTGATTAAAACAAGTTCCAATCCCAGGTAATGGGATAATCGCAGAATTCAGGTATACAAAAGGGGCAGCCTCTCCACTAGTCAGGGCAGAGTTCCTGGGACTGGGAATGCACCTGAGCAGGTATACATTGCTTCAGAAGATCACAAAGCAAGTACCTGTGGGCGGCACGGATCATTCACAGACTTGACTTCGGTTCAATATTGTTGTAGATACGAGCGCTTCTCCCTGGAACCTGTAATTACATTTTGTAAATGGTCATCTATTTAAAGGGGCAGTACCAACTTTTCATTTGTTGAACCAGTTTTTGTTTTGTTTATTTGTAAATAAATTTCGGTTACCCTTCACCTGAAACTGCTCTCTCCGTGTGTTATTCCGAGGCCTTCCACGCTTACGTTAACATTGTTTGGATTATGCATCAAACTTATCAAACTGCTATTCGCAATTCAGTTATTGTAGTGCAATATTCCATTGCTAATAAAGATTACGGCTTACTGCTAATACTGTACTCCTATTATGCATGTAGTGTATGGAAAAGGGCGAATGATTTATACGTTTAGATGATTTTAAATGCGTCTACCTTTTAATTTGAGTTTCGAAACTCCTATTTCAAAATTATATGTCGTCTGAGGCTAGATATAGTGAATGTTCATGGTAAACCACGTCAATGAATACATTAATAGCCTAAGTAAACACACGGACAAAGTTCAACGAAAGTCACGCATGCATATATCTCAAAGGGGCAGAATTCAGCACGACACCAGCAGCAGGGCTCGCCACTCCAGCTGCTTCAGCCACGCCCACACCAGCTCTCAAGCTGCCAATCTTTACTCCATCATCCGCCTCTAGTTGTGGATCCTCTTCTGCTTCAGTAGTTCATCACCACTCTCTCTCTCCTCAACTGAGACGCAATATTATTGAAGGTAAAGACGTTAATTTGGTCTCTATACTTATTGCAACCTCAGAATTTCTGGATCAAAGTCTAGTTGACTGTGGAGATTTGTCTGTTACTCTAAAATCTCGGAATCCTCGACTGTGTAAAAATCTTACTCTTGGAGAATTTGTGCTTGCATTTTCTGTTTTTCGCAATGTGCTTTGTGAAGTTTATGCTCACCGACGACAGGAACTGGCTAGTTTCTCGGTTAGCATTGGACAATACACAGATCAATTTGGTCTCAACCTGATCCTGATCTGTTTAATAGATTCTTCACTGGTCTCCGTGCTAATGCTTGCAGAGTTTGTGCTTCCACCACCCATTCTACCACTCTGTGTCCAAAAGCAGCCTCCTCCTCTTCAGCCTCAAACTATTCTTCCCCTGCTCTCAACAACACTCCTTTTTTTAGGAACCGTGCATCTGCAGTTTCTCCGATTCATTCTTCAGCTCCGCCTGCTTTTTGAACAAGCAAAGATTCTCATGGAAGACCTATCAAATATTCCAGTGGCAGATAGCTGTGCAATATTTTAAATTCCTCATTCTGCATTTCCAAAGGATGCTGTTTTTTTACATATGTGCAGTTTGTGTGGTGATGCTCATTCACATTATTAATCCTCTTCCATCTGCCCTCTGCCCTCTTTCATCTAAATGGCATTCATCATTACTAACCGCCTCTACCCCCATCAGCATCCCTGCTCTAGCAGATGCTCTACAATATTACCCTGATCATTTTGTTTTTTTGTTCATTATCTAATTTCTGGCCTTACTAATGGTTTTTCTATCCATGATGCTATCCGTTCCATCAACATATAAGGACGGGGATCCTGTTTAGCTAAAGCAGACATCTCTGATGCCTTCAAAGTCATGCCTATACCCCCTTATCTCTGTCATTGTTTTGGTATCTGTTGGAAGGGGCAATTTTACTTCCCCACTAAACTAACTTTTGGATGTCGCAGCAGCCCTAAGATCTTTGATTCCCTTTCCGAAGCCGTCTGCTGGATTCTACTCAATATTAAATCGCATCCCCTTTCTGATGCACTTATTGGATGACTTTCTCCTTATATCTCCTCCATCAGCCCCTCCAGCTGAAGCACTCTTAGAACTCAGGTCTCTCTTCTCAGCAGTCGGCACCCCCCTCTCAGAGGAGAAAACCATCGGTCCAGTTCACTCTCTTGAGTTCCTAGGAATAACTTTGGATACTATTCGATTTGAAGCCCGACTGCCTCCCGATAAACTGGAACGCATTCTCTCTCTCATTCAATCCTTTAAGATCAACCATTCTATTTCTAAACTGAACATTCTTTCACTCCTGGGACATTTCAATTTTGCAATTTGCATCATTCCTCAATTAAGAATCCAAGGAGGGCTGGAGATTGTGATATAATACAAAAAGAAGTTAAATTAATACATATGTGTCAAACTGAATCTCCTGGAGGTTTAAATGAGGAACTTTCATTGGTTGCATTTTTGTAATAGGACTGTTGCAGAAGAATTCATTGTAAAATAATTCATTGAAAACAACTTGTGTGTATTGTTTTATTGTAATGTTAACTCTTTCCCTTTAAGAACAAATGAATGTAATAATCACCCATTCACCCATTCATTATATAAAACGTAATGAACTTTTTGATGAACTTTGTAATGAATTTAGTTTGAATACACACTGAGGAAGGCATCTAGCTAAAGACAGGGCTTGTTACCAGGAGGTTCCAGGTTCAATCCCAGACACTGACTTGACGTGTGATACCCTGAGCAAGTCACTTAACCTCCTTGTGCTCCATTGTTCGGATGAGTCCTAAAACCGAGGTGATATATATATATATATATATATATATATATATATATATATATATATATATATATAGGGTTAACAATCAAATGCTTACTTGAGTACTCATAAAAAATGATGACTACTTTTATTAAGTTTTAACAAACGTAAGTAGAATATAGAAGTTAGAAATAATTTCAACAAACATTTGCATTTTCATAATCAAGCAGACTTCTCTATGATTATGCACACGTGCAGGATTCGTAGCACAGTACGTACAGTAACGTTGTTAAGCAGCATCTGTTGTGTTGGAAAGAATGAAGGCTGCATTATGTTTCAGTTCAGAAGTAGTTTAATTGCATTTAGCATTGCATTGTGAGTTACTTCACAACTTGTAGATAAACTCAATTAATGTTCAATTGGCTCCGATTTCTGTATTTTTGTTGTTTTTAAATACACACAATATCACTTCAGTTAAAGTCTTGTTTCAATTGTTCATCAAAGTAGCATTGTTTAGATTTGTTCCCAATGTTATTGGAAAAACATACTTAAACTATTCTTAAACTTGTGTCCACAAGATGAGTTAAAATTATTCTAAAACAGGGTTAGACTCCTACAGAAAATAGTGAGTGGACTCTATGGGTTTAACCAATGTTGAGTAATGGTGCACATGTTCCTACCCGCATTTACAGTGCCAGTGAAGTCAACTTTACACCTAAAAAGATGAAGACATTGATCTATAGATATTATTTGGGGAGCCAGGTCCATGAAAAATCATACTGTTAGTTGGATGGGAAAATCTTTATTTGCATTTAAATAATGATATTATGTGGAGAATGGAACTAAGTTTTAGGCTACCAATAATGAGTATAATAATTAGAATTAACAGTGGAGCATATGCTGTCACTGTTGGGTAGATTTTCTATGGAAGGTTCCCAGCCCAGAATAAAGAGACTCTCCCTCTCTGAACTAGGAGGGCTATCCTTGCCTCTTCTTGAGAAATATTATTTGGCTGCAAGGCTATCGGTGCAATACTGCATTTTAAAAAATGTTAATGCGGGATGTACCCACCACATGAAACCATGTGGGAAAATAATCTGACTATTTACATCTCCTGGTCCCCCCAAAAATAGTTTAAACATTTTGAATAAATTGTATTTTGCATACACTAAATGTATGGTATAATGTTTACATTTTTTAGGATTAGACTATAATTTAAAACTGGAGAACAAAGACATTTCATCCACAAAATAGAAAGTATGGCTTCAACACACTGCAGGACATCTCCGGATGGCACACTGTTATCCTTTGACATGCACAGTCAAGCACAATACAATAGCAAAGGCACTCAGTTCTTTCAAGTCCTCCAAATGACCACAATATAGCCTACACACTAATAGCATACATCCAATTGAAGAAATATTATTGTTGCATGCCAAGCCAGATAGAATCTTCTACAAAATGTTCCACACTCTAATATCTAATAACAAAATATTTAAAACACAAAATAAAATATGATTAACATGTTTAGAGGATAAGGGCAGGACGGTTGGAAAAATGTTAATACTATCAGAATGTCTTCATGTAAACTAATTGGTTTTTAAGTGATAAAAAATCGAGGGCGGTTCTGCCTTAAAATTCGATGTTTTAATCATTCAATTTAAATAACACTGGCTTAAAATGTAAAAAGATCAACATGTGTACAAAGGTTAAAAACAAACAAAATCACCCGTCTCAACAGCACTCATTACAACAATACCTAATGCCTTTCTAAACATAATAAAACATCACTAATGTTGGGCTGACGTGAAGGGCAGTCAGCTTTCTCACATCTTGTTTCTCGACAGTGAGATTCAACACTGATTCAGCTCCTCAGTCCCCATCTGCTGCGCGCTGAAGAGCTCCGTAGCCTATCTCATGGGACCGGACTCACTTCTGCATTAATACCAGAATCTTAAAGGTGCACAAGACAATGCAGTATCGTGTGGTGAGGTCAGTGGTTGGGTAGGCACTGGCCAGTCTCACACCCCAATTTACATAGATTCGATTGGCAGGCTTATAGAGAGCAGAATTCTAATTATGCACGGTTGGGAACGAGACTGTTATTGACGCAGCTCAACAAAAACCCCGATGTAATTACACGATTCAACCGACAGATGGCACTGAATTTCAATACCTACATTATTATTATTATTATTATTATTATTATTATTATTATTATTATTATTATTAATTAATTTATTTATTTATTTCTTAGCAGACGCCCTTATCCAGGTCGACTTACAATTGTTACAAGATATCACATTATTATTTTTCACATACAATGACATTATTTTTTGCACATTAATCTGACCTCAGTGTCAAATTGATGGTTATTATTGTCCACAAAATATTGTACTGTAAAGCGTACACACTGATTTAATTCATACTGTTAGTGTTTTTATATAAATGCCCAAATCTACAGTTAACCTGTTCTTTAAACATTTGCTCACCAATACCCGACAATTAAAATGAAAATAAATACTTGCGCTTACATATCTACTTGTATATGAAGTCCATCCTTCTCTCCTGGATGAAGATGTCCGTGACATCATTGTAGAATTGCTCTCTCTTGGCCTGAAGTTTTAAAAGTCTCCTTTTCAATGGAAATAAGCGCCAGGGATGAGAGCCGCCCTTGATCGGTCGATTCCGAGTATGGGTTTTGATTCGTTTAAGTTGACACATAACGTTTTTCATTTTCGGATCGGTTGATGTTAGACTTGCTAGCATAGCTTGGTTGGTTTGCTAAAGAGCGGTAACTCAAGGACACGCCCCAAAGGCAGGGAAGGTCTGTGCCTTTCCAACAGTTGTTCCCGTAGCATTTTTTTCCGCAAGAACGCATGCGTCGATATTAAATGTGCAATGGAATTAGTGTAGTCACGTGACACAGTTAAGGCAGTGACGCGAAGTTCTTTTTTTCTCACTCATTGCTGAGACTATATGGAACGCGCTTGCGCGACTGAGTAGAGCGGCTTACGGTCAAGTTCAATGGTAGGGAAAGGCAGAGCGCATCGCTGCCTCTCGTCTTTGCATCGAATTTTGTATATTACCAAAAAAAATCCACTGTGCAGAAATGCGTTGTGACAACGAAAGGTAATGAACAGTCATATACAATTTAATATATAATATTACAAGGGGGGTGGACACTTATCCAACCAAGCTATTTCAGTTTTTATTTTTAATTCATTTTCTACAAATTTCTAAAATATTTTTTTCACTTGGAAGTTGTGGGGTAGGATATGAATTTAATTCCAGGCTATAAGGCAACAAAAGGTGAACATTTTGAAAGGGGGTGTAGTAGACTTTATAAGATATCACATTATTTTTACATACAATTAAATTATTATTTACACACAATTACCCATTTATACAGTTGGGCTTTTACTGGAGCAATCTAGGTAAAGTACCTTGCTCAAGGGTACAGCAGCAGTGTCCCCCACCTGGGACTGAACCCACGACCCTCCAGTCAGGAGTCCAGAACCCTAACCACTACTCCACACTGCTGCCATAGTATTGTATTATATTGCAAGCATTGTTAAGCACAGAGAGGCAAGGTAAAGAAAATTAATAAATATGACAAAACAAGGGCAAACTATGTTAATGCATAATAGTATTACCATTATTATTATTATTATTATTATTTATTTCTTAGCAGACGCCCTTATCCAGGGCGACTTACAATCGCAAGCAAATACAAATACATTCAAGTGTTACAATACAAGTTATACAATAAGAGCAGGAAATACAATATATTTTTTTTTTTTTCAAGTGTGACAAACCACAATTCAATAATACAGCAGATAATAGTGAGAGTTACATCAGGATATGATTAGATAGTGATAGTTACATCAGGATATGATTAAGTGCAAAATACTACAGGTTAAACACTTGGCAGATTACAATATTCTGAAGTACAGGATTAAATGTAGTAAAATAGGGGGCAGATAAGAGCAAAATAAAGCATATTTAAATGAAGGGTGATAGTGTCCCAGGATACAACAGAGAAGTTCTACAGGTGCTGTTTGAAGAGGTGAGTCTTAAGAAGGCGTCGGAAGGTGGTCAGGGACTGGGCAGTCCTGACATCTGTAGGGAGGTCATTCCACCACTGCGGAGCAAGGGTGGAGAAGGAGCGGGCTCAGGAGGCAGGGGAGCGTAGCGGAGGTAGAGCCAGTCTTCTAGCGCAGGCGGAACGGAGAGGTCCAGTGGGGGTGTAGGGAGAGATGAGGGTCTGGAGGTAGCTGGGTGCAGTCTGGTCAAGGCATCTGTAGGCTAGTACAAGAGTCTTGAACTGGATGCGAGCGGTGATCGGGAGCCAGTGGAGCGAGCGGAGTAGTGGAGTAGCGTGGGCGAAGCGAGGCAGAGAGAACACCAGGCGGGCAGCAGAGTTCTGGATGAGCTGGAGCGGACGGGTGGCGGACGCAGGGAGGCCAGCCAGGAGGGAGTTGCAGTAGTCTAGGCGGGAGAGTACCAGGGCCTGGACCAGGAGCTGGGTAGCGTAGTTGGTGAGGAAGGGTCGGATTCTTCGGATGTTGCTCAGGAAGAATCGGCAAGTGCGTGCCAGAGTGGAGATGTGCTGGGAATAAGAAAGGCAGGGGTCCAGGGTGACTCCAAGGTTCTTAGCGGAGGAAGAGGGAGAGAGTGTGGTAGATTCCAGAGGAACAGAGATAGAGAGATCAGAGGAGGGGGAGGAGGAGGGAAAAAAAAGGAGGTCAGATTTAGAGAGGTTGAGTTTGAGGTGATGCGAGTGCATCCAGGAGGAAATAGCAGACAGACAGGTAGAGATACGGGAGGAGATGGTGGAGTCAGAGGTGGGGAAGGAGAGGAAAATCTGAGCATCATCAGCATAGAAATGGTATGAGAAACCATAGGATGCGATGAGGGGGCCCAGGGAGCGGGTGTAGAGAGAGAACAGGAGAGGACCCAAGACTGACCCTTGGGGGACTCCAGTTAAGAGAGGGTGAGGTGCGGAGGTTGCTCCACGCCAGGTTACCTGGTAAGTGCGGTTGGAGAGGTAGGAGGAGAACCAGGCCAGAGCAGTGCCAGAGATCCCCAGGTCAGCAAGAGATGATAGTAGAATAGAGTGATCAACAGTGTCAAAGGCAGCAGAGAGGTCGAGGAGAATTAGGACAGAGGAGAGAGAGGCAGCTCGGGCACACTTAAGGGAGTTGGTGACAGACAGGAGGGCGGTTTCAGTGGAGTGAGCAGAGCGGAAGCCAGATTGGAGAGGGTCAAGCAGAGAGTGGTTGGACAGGAAAGCAGAGAGCTGGCGGTGTACAGTCCGCTCGAGGGTTTTGGAGAGGAAGGGTAGGAGGGAGACAGGACGGTAGCTCTGAGGGGAGGTGGGGTCGAGGGTGGGTTTTTTGAGGAGGGGAGTGATAGAGGCTTTTTTGAAGGCAGAGGGAAAGATGCCAGAAAGTAGAGAGGTGTTGAGGAGGGAGGAGATGAAGGGGAGTAGAGCAGGAGCAGCAGCTTGAAAGAGGTGAGTGGGGAGGGGGTCCAAGGCACACGTGGTGGGTTTGTGACCCTGGAGCAGGGAGGAGAGGTCAGAGTCTGAGAGGGGCAAGAAGGTGGAGAGGGAGGGTGAGTTAGTAGGGAATGTAGTGGGTGTAGGGGTTGGAGCAGGAGGGGGTGCGGGGGAGGGAGAGGTGTTAAAGAGTTTGCGGATATCTGAGATTTTAGAAGAGAAGAAGGAGGCAAAGTCGTCAGGGGAGATAGAGGAGGGGGGAGGAGGAGGGGGAGGGTTTAGGAGGGAGGAGAAGGTAGAGAATAGTTTACGTGGGTTGTTAGTGGAGGCTTCGATTACAGACTGGAAATAAGCACATTTAGCAGAGGAGAGAGTAGAGGAGAAGGAGGAGAGGAGAGTGCGGTAAAGGTCTAGGGCAGCAGGGAGTTTGGTTCTCTTCCATTTCTTTTCAGCAGATCGCAGTGCGATTCTTGCCGAGCGGAGCACAGAGGAGAGCCAGGGATGGGGAGGGGAGGGGCGAGCAGGTCGGGAGGTGAGGGGACAGAGGGAGTCGAGGGAGGAGGTGAGTGAGGAGAAGAGGGTGGAGGTAGCAGAGTCTACGGAGAGTTGTGAAAAGGAGTCGATAGGAGGGAGGTGAGAGAGAGCAGTGGAGGCAAGGACAGAGGGGGAGAGAGAGCGGAGGTTACGGCGAGAGGTGACAGTGGGGGTAGGAGGAGCAGGGAGAGGGGGGAGAGACAGAGAAAAAGAGATGAAATAGTGATCAGAGAGGTCCAGGGGGGTGACAGAGAGGTTGGAGGGGCAGCAGGCCCTGGAGAAGGTGAGGTCCAGTTGACGGCCAGCTTTGTGGGTAGGAGGGGACGGAGAGAGACAGAAGTCGAAGGAGTGAAGGAGAGGGAGGAATCCAGCAGAGTGGCTGGGGTTGGAGAGATGGATGTTGAAGTCACCCAACAGGACAGTCGGGGTAGACAGAGAGGGGAGGGAGGAGAGTAGATAGTCGAGTTCATCCAGAAAGTGAGTGAGAGGCCCAGGGGGGCGGTACAGAACAATGAGCAGGAGTTGACAGGGAGAGGTTAGTTGGACTGCATGAAATTCAAAGGTACTGACAGAGAGGGAGGCGAGATCGGAGGGGACAGAAAAGAGTAAGGAGGGAGAGAGGAGAAGACCCGTCCCACCTCCCCGTCCAGTGAGACGCGGGGTATGGGACAGGACGTAGAGAGAGGACAGGGCAGCAGGAGTAACAGTGTTATCAGGGGACAGCCAGGTTTCAGTAAGAGCAAGGAAATCGAGCAAGAGGTGGGAGGCAAAGGCAGAGATGAAATCAGCTTTGTTAGCAGAAGAGTGACAGTTCCAGAGTGCACCATGGGAGAAAACAGTAGTAGTAGTGGTAGTAATGGTACTATTCTTCTCCTTCTCCTTCCAGGTTTCGAGCGGTACTCGTCTCTGGGAGAGACTGTTACCCTGCCTTGTGCAGGATTCCAGAAATATGAAAACTCTTTCATTTATTGGACCTTTAGTCAAAGATCAGGAACAGCTTCTGAGCTGGCCTCGGGTGGGAAGATTACAGTCAAACAGCCAGAGAGAGCTGCAAGACTGGAGGTGCTGCCTGACTCGTCTCTGCGGATACACCACCTGCACACAGAGGATGCCGGCCGGTATGAATGCCAACAATATCTAAATGGAATGCTTTATAAAGGAGGAACTCCAGTGGTTCTGACCCTGCTCACCAGTAAGTGTGTTGTAGTGTTTAAAGTAACTATTAGTGGCATTAGAACCAGCTTGTGTATCATACACACACATACGCATTTTACTAATCATAGTTCTGCAACATAATAAAAATATTACAAAGTGTGATAAAGTACAGTGAAAGCATGGTCAAGTTTTCCATAGTAACAGCACAGCAGAGTGTGATAAAGTACAGTGAAAGCATAGGCTGGCATTTTAAAGAGATGTTTGGTAAATCATTTAACACTGGACTGGGGCACTTGTCAGGATTGAAGGGAAAATGAATGTAGCAAAGTACAGAGAAGTCCTTGAGGAAAACCTGCTGCCCTCTGCAAGAAAGCTGAAACTGGGACGGAAGTTCACCTTTCAGCATGACAACGACCCAAAGCACACAGCCAAAGCTACACTGGAGTGGCTAAGGAACAAAAAGGTAAATGTCCTTGAGTGGCCCAGTCAGAGCCCCGACCTAAATCCAATCGAAAATTTGTGGCACGACTTGAAGATTGCTGTCCATCAGCGCTCCCCAAGGAACTTGACAGAGCTTGAACAGTTTTGTAAAGAAAAATGGTCAAATATTGCCAAATCTAGGTGTGCAAAGTTAGTACAGACCTATCCCCACATACTCACAGCTGTAATTGCTGCCAAAGGTGCTTCCACAAAGTACTAACTCAGGGGGATGGAAACTTATCCAATTATGATCTTTCATTTTTGTATTTTTAATATATAATTTTGTTCTCAATAAAAACTTTTTTCTCCTTAACAGTGTGGAGTATGGTGTGTAGATAAGTGGAAAAAAATCCTCATTTAAATGCATGAAACTCTGAGGCACCGACACAACAAAATGTGAAAAAAATTCAAGGGGGTGTAGACTTTCTATAGGCACTGTATATTTATTGGTGTTTAGGTGGTGGTTGGCAGGGATGGGGTTAATTCCTCCCAGCCAAAAACATATGAGAATGTGGCTGGAGGCTTAATTAGATAATCGCTAATTATTGATTAATTAGATCCCATAAAAGGAGAGCCCAGGGCTCCATTTGGGGAGAGGAGTTTGGTGAATGTACACTGTGTTTTGTTACTCTGTTTCTGCACATAGAGTTCAGTGAAGGCTCTGCCCAGCCTGAACAGTATTTTTGTATGTTTGTTTAAACCTTTATTGTGCCTTTTTGTTTGTATTTTTGTGTTATTTTTCTTTATTAAAGTTTGGTTTAGCGCTTGTACTGCAGTTTCCTGGCTTCTGCGTCTCTGTCTTGCTGTTACATTTGTTTAGAGATCTTTGTGTAGGTGAACCCGCAAATCAAGACTCACACCAGTGAGGCAATTAACAAGAGCAATACCAGAATTGCAAATCTAAGAATAAAATGTAATTTCCATCCTCCTTGGTCATTGTGGTCGTGGTTTCAGCTTGGTCATTTTTTCTCCTGTGAAACAAACAGGAAACTTGCAACATGACAGTCACTTCTGCATTTTCCTCAGTGCAGATTTGTATTTTAACAGATAAGCTGCACATTTCATTTGAAAATAACGATGAAGAATTTGCGAGCTTCATGTCTGTGTTTCTTGTTACTTGGCTGGAGAGCCGGGTGTGGTAAGTAATTATTATTCTTTTTAAATATTATTATATAAGATCAGCTTTTACCAGCAGCGGTCTGTTCAAATTAAAGGTGTGTATTAAAGCATAGACATGCCTGGGAAGAGGTCCATAGCTGAGTTCAAAACTCAGGGCAATAAGGCTTGTGAAAATGAAAGCAAGGTGGATATTTCAATTCAGGGTGTGCTGAGGATCATACTCGGAATTGCTTTTAAGAAGTATTTAGCAGCAGGTATTAACTAAATCCATGCTTTGATGTGTTGATTAAAACTAGTTCCAATCCCAGGTAATAGGATAATCGCAGAATTCAGGTATACAAAAGGGGCAGCCTCTCCACCGGTCAGGGCAGAGTTCCTGGGACTGGGAATGCACCTGAGCAGGTATACATTGCTTCAGAAGATCACAGAGCAAGTACCTGTGGGCGGCACGGATCATTCACAGACTTGACTTCGGTTCAATATTGTTGTAGATACGAGCGCTTCTCCCTGGAACCTGTAAATACATTTTGTAAATGGTCATCTGTATTTAAAGGGGCAGTACCAACTTTTCATTTGTTGAACCAGTTTTTGTTTTGTTTATTTGTAAATAAATTTCGGTTACCCCTTCACCTGAAACTGCTCTCTCCGTGTGTTATTCCGAGGCCTTCCACGCTTATGTTAACATTGTTTGGATTATGCATCAAACTTATCAAACTGCTATTCGCAATTCAGTTATTGTAGTGCAATATTTCATTGCTAATAAAGATTACGGCTTACTGCTAATACTGTACTCCTATTACGCATGTAGTGTATGGAAAAGGGCGAATGATTTATACGTTTAGATGATTTTAAATGTGTCTACCTTTTAATTTGAGTTTCTAAACTCCTATTTCAAAATTATATGAGTCGTCTGAGTCTAGATATAGTGAATGTTCATGGTAAACCACGTCAATGAATACATTAATAGCCTAAGCAAACACACTGACAAAGTTCAACGAAAGTCACGCATGCATATATCTCAAAGGGGCAGAATTCAGCACGACACCAGCAGCAGGGCTCGCCACTCCAGCTGCTTCAGCCACGCCCACACCAGCTCTCAAGCTGCCAATCTTTACTCCAGCATCCGCCTCTAGTTGTGGATCCTCTTCTGCTTCAGTAGTTCATCACCACTCTCTCTCTCCTCAACTGAGACGCAGTATTATTGAAGGTAAAGATGTTAATTTGGTCTCTATACTTATTGCAACCTCAGAATTTCTGGATCAAAGTGTAGTTGACTGTGGAGATTTGTCTGTTACTCTAAAATCTCAGAATCCTCGACTGTGTAGAAATCTTACTCTTGGAGAATTTGTGCTTGCATTTTCTGTTTTTCGCAATGTGCTTTGTGAAGTTTATGCTCACCGACGTCAGGAACTGGCTAGCTTCTCGGTTAGCATTGGACAATACACAGATCGATTTGGTCTCAACCTGATCCTGATCTGTTTAATAGATTCTTCACTGGTCTCCATGCTATTGCTTGCAGAGTTTGTGCTTCCACCACCCATTCTACCACTCTGTGTCCAAAAGCAGCCTCCTCTTCAGCCTCAAACTATTCTTCCCCTGCTCTCAACAACACTCCTTTTTTTAGGAACCTTGCATCTGCAGTTTCTCCTATTCATTCTTCAGCTCCGCCTGCTTTTTGAACAAGCAAAGATTCTCATGGAAGACCTATAAAATATTCCAGTGGCAGATAGCTGTGCAATATTTTAAATTCCTCATTCTGCATTTCCAAAGGATGCTGTTTTTTTACATATGTGCAGTTTGTGTGGTGATGCTCATTCACATTATTAATCCTCTTCCATCTGCCCTCTTTCATCTAAATGGCATTCATCATTACTAACCGCCTCTACCCCCATCAACATCCCTGCTCTATCAGATGCTCTACAATGTTACCCTGATCATTTTGTTTTTTTGTTCATTATCTAATTTCTGGCCTTACTAATGGTTTTTCTATCCATGATGCTATCCGTTCCATCAACATATAAGGACGGGGATCCTGTTTAGCTAAAGCAGACATCTCTGATGCCTTCAAAGTCATGCCTATACCCCCTTATCTCTGTCATTGTTTTGGCATCTGTTGGAAGGGGCAATTTTACTTCCCCACTAAACTAACTTTTGGATGTCGCAGCAGCCCTAAGATCTTTGATTTCCTTTCCGAAGCCGTCTGCTGGATTCTACTCAATATTAAATCGCATCCCCTTTCTGATGCACTTATTGGACGACTTTCTCCTTATATCTCCTCCATCAGCCCCTCCAGCTGAAGCACTCTTAGAACTCAGGTCTCTCTTCTCAGCAGTCGGCACCCCCCTCTCATAGGAGAAAACCATCGGTCCAGTTCACTCTCTTGAGTTCCTAGGAATAACTTTGGATACTATTCGATTTGAAGCCCGACTGCCTCTCGATAAACTGGAACGCATTCTCTCTCATTCAATCCTTTAAGATCAACCATTCCATTTCTAAACTGAACATTCTTTCACTCCTGGGACATTTCAATTTTGCAATTCGCATCATTCCTCAAGGTAGGACATTTATTTCTCATCTTCTTGCTCTCTCTACAACAGCAAAAAATCTGAACTCACATTAATATTACATCTGAAGCTTGGAATGACATTAGGATGTGGTCCTCTCTCCTACAGCACTGGATTGACATTGACTCTGACTTAATTTCTGCCCCCCACGACCTCTCACTTCATACAGATGCTTCTTCTATCAATTTTGGTGGAATTTTTCTTAATCAATAGTTCTTAGATAATGGCCTCCAGAAATCAAAAATCTTCCTCCTCAGCTTAAATCCACAGCCTTACTCGAGGTATTCCCTATTGCTATTGCAGCCTATATTTGGGGCCCATTGTTGCAGAGAAAATCTATCTTAATCTTTTGCAACGTCTTCACCGGCTAGTTATCAATAATTTTATTTTGAAAACCCAACACCTTCCAGGTATCACTAATGCCCTTTCTCGTTTATCGATTGCTTAATTCAGACATCTGGCTCCATCAGCTCAACCTTTCCCTCTACCCATTCCTCCATTCAGCAAACTGGTTTTCAACTAAATTCATCCATTTGCAATCTTCTGTCTTCAGCTCAAGAGTATAGGTTCTTAAGTATTGAATTGATTAAGAATCCAAGGAGGGCTGGAGATTGTGATATAATACAAAAAGAAGCTAAATTAATACATAAGCTTCAAACTGAATCTCCTGGAGGTTTAAATGAGGAACTTTCATTGGTTGCATTTTTGTAATAGGACTGTTGCAGAAGAATTCATTCTAAAATAATTCATTGAAAACAACTTGTGTGTATTGTTTTATTGTAATGTTAACTCTTTCCCTTTAAGAACAAATGAATGAACTCATTGTAATAATCACCCATTCATTATATAAAACGTAATGAACTTTTTGATGAACTTTGTAATGAATTTAGTTTGAATACACACTGAGGAAGGCATCTAGCTAAAGACAGGGCTTGTTACCAGGAGGTTCCAGGTTCAATCCCAGACACTGACTTGCCGTGTGTGACCCTGAGCAAGTCACTTAACCTCCTTGTGCTCCATCGTTCGGATGAGTCCTAAAACCGAGGTGATATATATATAGAATATAGAAGTTAGAAATAATTTCAAAAAACATTTGCATTTTCATAATCAAGCAGACTTCTCTATGATTACGCACACGTGCAGGATTCGTAGCACAGTACGTACAGTAACGGTGTTAAGCAGCATCTGTTGTGTTGGAAAGAATGAAGGCTGCATTATGTTTCAGTTCAGAAGTAGTTCAATTGCATTTAGTATTGCATTGTGAGTTACTTCACAACTTGTAGATAAACTCAATCAATGTTCAATTGGTTCCGATTTCTGTATTTTTGTTGTTTTTAAATACACACAATATCAGTTCAGTTAAAGTCTTGTTTCAATTGTTCATCAAAGTAGCATTGTTTAGATTTGTTCCCAAAGTTACTGGGAAAACATACTAAAACTATTCTTAAACTTGTGTCGACAAGATGAGTTAAAATTATTCTAAAACAGGGTTAGACTCCTACAGAAAATAGTGAGTGGACTCTATGGGTTTAACCAATGTTGAGCAATGGTGCACATGTTCCTACCCGCATTTACAGTGCCAGTGAAGTCAACTTTACACCTAAAAAGATGAAGACATTGATCTATAGATATTATTTGGGGAGCCAGGTCCATGAAAAATCATACTGTTAGTTGGATGGGAAAATCTTTATTTGCATTTAAATAATGATATTATGTGGAGAATGGAACTAAGTTTTAGGCTACCAATAATGAGTATAATAATTAGAATTAACAGTGGAGCATGTGCTGTCACTGTTGGGTAGATTTTCTATGGAAGGTTCCCAGCCCAGAATAAAGAGACTCCCCCTCTCTAAACTAGGAGGGCTAGCCTTGCCTCTTCTTGAGAAATATTATTTGGCTGCAAGGCTATCGGTGCAATACTGGATTTTAAAAAATGTTAATGCGGGATGTCCCACCACATGGAACCATTTGGGAAAATAATCTGACTATTCACATCTCCTGGTCCCCCCAAGAAGTTGTTTAAACATTTTAAATAAATTGTATTTTGCATACCCTAAATGTCTGGTATAATGTTTACATTTTTTTTAGAATTAGACTATAATTTAAAACTGGAGAACAAAGACATTTCGTCCACAAAATAGAAAGTATGGCTTCAACACACTGCAGGACATGTCAGGATGGCACGCTGTTATCCTTTGACACGCACAGTCAAGCACAATACAAGAGCAAAGACTCTCAGTTCTTTCAAGTCCTCTAAATGACCACAATATAGCCTACGCACTAATAGCATACATCCAATTGAAGAAATATTACTGCTGCATGCCAAGCCAGATAGAATCTTCTACAAAATGTTCAACACTCTAATATCTAATAACAAAATATTTAAAACACAAAATAAAATATGATTTACATGTTTAGAGGATAAGGGCAGGACGGTTGGAAACATGTTAATACTATCAGAATGTCTTCATGTAAACTAATTGGTTTTTAAGTGATAAAAAATCGAGGGCGGTTCTGCCTTAAAATTCGATGTTTTAATCATTTAATTTAAATAATACTGGCTTAAAACGTAAAAAGAGCAACATGTGTACAAAGGTTAAAAACAAACAAAATCACCCGTCTCAACAGCGCTCATTACAACAATACCGAATACCTAATGCCTTTCTAAACATAATAAAACATCACTAATGTTGGGCTGACGTGAAGAGCAGCCAGCTTTCTCACATCTTGTTTCTCGACAGTGAGATTCAACACTGATTCAGCTCCTCAGTCCCCATCTGCTGCACGCTGAAGAGCTCCGTAGCCTATCTCATGGGACCGGACTCACTTCTGCATTAATATCAGAATCTTAAAGGTGCACAAGACAATGCAGTATCGTGTGGTGAGGTCAGTGGTTGGGTAGGCACTGGCCAGTCTCACACCCCAATTTACATAGATTCGATTGGCAGGCTTATAGAGAGCAGAATTCCAATTATGCACGGTTGGGAACGAGACTGTTATTGACGCAGCTCAACGAAAATCCCGATGTAATTACAGGATTCAACCGACAGATGGCACTGAATTTCAATACCTACATTATTATTATTATTATTATTATTATTATTATTATTATTATTATTATTATTATTTCTTAGCAGACTTACAATTCTTACAAGATATCACATTATTTTTTGCACATTAATCTGACCTCAGTGTCAAATTGATGGTTATTATTGTCCACAAAAGAATGTACTGTAAAGCGTACACACTGATTTAATTCATACTGTTAGTGTTTTTATATAAATGCCCAAATCTACAGTTAACCTGTTACCGTTCTTTAAACATTTGCTCATCAATACCCGACAATTAAAATGAAAATAAATACTTGCACATACATATCTACTTGTATATGAAGTCCATCCTTCTCTCCTGGATGAAGATGTCCGTGACATCATTGTAGAATTGCTCTCTCTTGGCCTGAAGTTTTAAAAGTCTCCTTTTCAATGGAAATAAGCGCCAGGGGTGAGAGCTGCCCTTGATCGATCCGATTCCGAGTATGGGTTTTGATTTGTTTAAGTTGACACATAACGTTTTTCATTTTCGGATCGGTTGATGTTAGACTTGCTAGCATAGCTTGGTTGGTTTGTTTAAGAGCGGTAACTCAAGGACACGCCCCAAAGGCAGAGAAGGTCTGTGCCTTTCCAACAGTTGTTCCCGTAGCATTTTTTCCGCAAGAACGCATGCGTCGATATTAAATGTGCAATGGAATTAGTGTAGTCACGTGACACAGTTAAGGCAGTGACGCGAAGTTCTTTTTTTCTCACTCATTGCTGAGACTATATGGAACGCGCTTGCGCGACTGAGTAGAGCGGCTTACGGTCAAGTTCAATGGTAGGGAAAGGCAGAGCGCATCGCTGCCTCTCGTCTTTGCATCGAATGTTGTATATTACCAAAAAAAAATCCACTGTGCAGAAATGCGTTCTGACAACGAAAGGTAATGAACAGCCATACACAATTTAATATATAATATTACAGTGGGGTGGACACTTATCCAACCAAGCTATTTCAGTTTTTATTTTTAATTAATTTTCTACAAATTTCTAGAATATTTTTTTCACTTGGAAGTTGTGGTGTAGGATATGAATTTAATTCCAGGCTATAAGGCAACAAAAGGTGAACATTTTGAAAGGGGGTGTAGACTTTCTATAGGCATTGTATATATATATATATACATTGTTATTATTTATTTCTTAGCAGACACCCTTATCCAGGGCAACTTACATTGTTATAAGATATCACATTATTTTTACATACAATTAAATTATTATTTACACACAATTACCCATTTATACAGTTGGATTTTTACTGGAGCAATCTAGGTAAAGTACCTTGCTCAAGGGTACAGCAGCAGTGTCCCCCACCTGGGACTGAACCCACGACCCTCCGGTCAAGTGTCCAGAGCCCTAACCACTACTCCACACTGCTGCCCTAGTATTGTATTATATTGCAAGCATTGTAAAGCACAGAGAGGCATGGTAAAGCAAATAATAAATATGGCAAAACAAGGGCAAACTATGTTAATGCATAATAGTTTAACCATGGGAAAAAACAGTAGCATCAGTAGTAGAAGTAATGGTACTATTCTTCTCCTTCTCCTTCCAGGTTTCTTGCAGTACTCGTCTCTGGGAGAGACTGTTACCCTGCCTTGTGCAGGATTCCAGAAATATGAAAACTCTTTCATTCATTGGACCTTTAGTCAAAGATATGAAACATCTTCGGAGCTGGCCTCGGGTGGGAAGATTACAGTCAAACAGCCAGAGAGAGCTGCAAGACTGGAGGTGCTGCCTGACTCGTCTCTGCGGATACACCACCTGCACACAGAGGATGCGGGCCGGTATGACTGTGAACAAAATATAAATGGGTACTTTCATTCAGGAGGAACTCCTGTTTTTCTGACCCTGCTCACCAGTAAGTGTGTTGTAGTGTTTAAAGTAGCTATTAGTGGCATTAGAACCAGTTATATTACCATAACTCGTGTATCATACACACACATACTAATTTTACTTATCATAGTTCTGCAACATAATAAAAACATAACAAAGTGTAATAAAGTACAGTGAAAGCATGGTCAAGTATCCCATAGTAACAGCACAGCAGAGTGTAATAAAGTACAGTGAAAGCATGGTCAAGTATCCCATAGTAACAGCACAGCAGAGTGTGATAAAGTACAGTGAAAGCATAGGTTGGCATTTTAAAGAGATGTTTGGTAAATCATTTTAAAAACATAGTTAACGAAAGCAAAATGCCTAGTGATAGAAAAAAACATGGAATATTAAAAACAAAACAAATATTACCGTGCAAACCTTTATAAGGGCACATGGCAACCAGAAGTCTTTAATCTGTACGTTGGGACTGGCAGACTTGTTTCTAATCAGACATCATGGGAAGCCATGCTGTTGAAGAGTGTGCACGTGTGATAGGGTTGACAGGAGTTAGTGTGTGGTGCATCCTAACTTTCTTGGATCTTTTGAAGAAACTCATTGGTAGGTGTCACTTGATGTGCAAGTAAAGTTCTAGCAGCTAAATCGAAACAGCTTTTATTTGAGATGAAGGCACAGACTGAAAGCACTCTTTCTATACAGATATGTTAATGTGGCACATATATTTAGCTATTTTTATACCGGTGGTCTTTAATACCGTTGCTCTTTGGTTTCCCTTTCAGTTACAGCTGTCCCAGGTAGAGACTTAATGAGAGGCATCGATTTAGCTCTACAATGCACCCTGGTGTGTAATGGTGGTATTGCAGACTGCAGGTCAGTTCCTGACAATGTTAAACTGACCTGGGTGGATGATGAAGGCACAGCCCTGCAGGGAGACATGTTCAAGATCACTTCCTACAGAACACATTCCATTCTGTCTCTGGAGCTGCAGAAATCAGACCACAACAGGAGATGGAGATGTGACCTAACTGAGGGAGGTGCAGTAAAGGCTTCGTATAGCTACACCACTACACTTGCAGGTATTATTCATATCATTGCTTAGTGTTTGTGGCTAATATAATAAATAACCCAATAAGCATGACCTGCAGTGCACTTTCCGCTGTATAGAACTCACTGGCTGTTTTGAGGCTGTAGTAACAGGTGGCAAAAAGAGTGTTTTTTATTATTTTGTTTTGTTTCTTTTTAATTCTCCTTCAAACAATAACAACATCATTGCAAGTGTCCTCTGTGGGTCATAGCACATCACTGGACTTTGCTGTTTTCACCTTCGTCCATCACACACCAGTTTCTGCTGCCTCTGATTCAGGGTTGCTCTTAATTCATTTTCCCTGCCGGTGTGAGCAGCAGTGTGTGTGGCAATCGTGTAAGAACATTGGAAAAGGACACAAGGCTGTTCTGGGTGCGTCTGTGCTGTTATGTGTTGTGTTATTTTATTACGTAGTTAGTTGTGTATTTAAAATATTTATCATTCTTCATTTGCTTTTATATGTCTGCTATGTCATTTCTCTCTGTATCTTTATCTATTTTCTTTTTCAATTTATGTCCCTTGCTCTTGCGTATCATTCTATTCATCATACTGCCCCTTCATCTCTATCTCCAATCCCTCGTGTCTTCTTATATTCCCTCTCGTCCTCTCCGCTCATCCTCTACTGGCCGGCTTGTTATGCCTTCTCTTCACTCTCCTTCCCGTGCTCGCTCCTTCTATTCACTCTCCTTCCTCCTGTGCTCGCTCCTTCTCTTCACTCTCCTTCCTCCTGTGCTGCTCCTTCTCTTCACTCTCCTTCCCGTGCTCGCTCCTTCTCTTCACGCTCCTTCCTCCTGTGCTGCTCCTTCTATTCACTCTCCTTCCTCCTGTGCTCGCTCCTTCTCTTCACTCTCCTTCCCGTGCTCGCTCCTTCTCTTCACTCTCCTTCCTCCTGTGCTAGCTCCTTCTCTTCACTCTCCTTCCTCCTGTGCTGCTCCTTCTCTTCACTCTCCTTCCCGTGCTCGCTCCTTCTCTTCACTCTCCTTCCTCCTGTGCTCGCTCCTTCTCTTCACTCTCCTTCCTCCCGTGCTGCTCCTTCTATTCACTCTCCTTCCTCCTGTGCTCGCTCCTTCTCTTCACTCTCCTTCCTCCTGTGCTGCTCCTTCTCTTCACTCTCCTTCCCGTGCTCGCTCCTTCTCTTCACTCTCCTTCCTCCCGTGCTGCTCCTTCTCTTCACTCTCCTTCCTCCTGTGCTGCTCCTTCTCTTCACTCTCCTTCCCGTGCTCGCTCCTTCTCTTCACTCTCCTTCTTCCCGTGCTCGCTCCTTCTATTCACTCTCCTTCCTCCCATGCTGCTCCTTCTCTTCACTCTCCATCCTCCCGTGCTCACTCCTTCTCTTCACTCTCCATCCTCCCATGCTGCTCCTTCTCTTCACTCTCCTTCATCCCATACTCGCTCCTTCTCTTCACTCTCCTTCATCCCATACTCGCTCCTTCTCTTCACTCTCCTTCCTCCCGTGCTCGCTCTTTCTATTCACTCTCCTTCCTCCTGTGCTCGCTCCTTCTCTTCACTCTCCTTCCTCCTGTGCTCGCTCCTTCTCTTCACTCTCCTTCCTCCCATGCTGCTCCTTCTCTTCACTCTCCTTCCTCCTGTGCTCGCTCCTTCTCTTCACTCTCCTTCCTCCTGTGCTCACTCCTTCTCTTCACTCTCCTTCCTCCCGTGCTGCTCCTTCTCTTCACTCTTCTTCCTCCTGTGCTCACTCCTTCTCTTCACTCTCCTTCCTCCCGTGCTGCTCCTTCTCTTCACTCTCCTTCCTCCCGTGCTCGCTCCTTCTCTTCACTCTCAATTTTGATAGAAACACATGTTATAGCAAACATGGATGTTTGCTTTAAAACTATATATATATGGAAGGGTGGTGGGTAATTCACTGACAGAAGGGAGACACAAGTGAACTTGAAACAACAGGTGTCCAGTTTTATTAATGGTGGGGCAGTTCCACTTTTTGGCCCGCAGAGGGCGCTGTTGTCTGTGGTCTGCCTATCAGCGATGATATGCAGAGCCACAGAGATACCAGAGGCGGAACCGTTTATCAATGCAGGCGCACTCACAGGTGCTCAAACAAAAGAATAAGCAAAAGGAGAAAAGAACAAGGAAAATAAAACACAGTAATCAAAAACTACAAATAAAAGGTGCTGCACTC
Organism: Acipenser ruthenus; assembly: GCF_902713425.1. Lineage (NCBI taxonomy): Eukaryota > Metazoa > Chordata > Actinopteri > Acipenseriformes > Acipenseridae > Acipenser > Acipenser ruthenus. The sequence continues at coordinate 5,209,720 of NC_081229.1, read as the reverse complement.
GGCAGCTTCACCCCGACCGTCACTACCCGCACGGTCCGGGTCTCCGTCCTACTCTCGCCGCTCCCTCAGCCTGCTAAAAATGCTGATGGGGTCTGCCCACGGTTATCCCCGCTAACACTATTTTCTTTCTTTTGTTCTCTTTTCTTTTGGGGTTTTCCTCCCCGGCCGTGTCTCGGTTCTGGACCAGAGCCTCCGCACGTCTTTTCAGAAGGGCAGACCTGAGGGAACAGCAGAATGTTATTTTTATAGGGCCAGCAATCCCCCTCTCAGCCATTCAGAGAGAAGGAAAGCCCACACGCCTCTCCTACCTCTCCGTGTCACTGCCATGACTGACAGGCGAATATTCAATGGCTGCTGCCCTCTTCCTGCAGCACTTTGAATACATCAGAAGAATCAGTACAGGTCTCCCCCTGTTACAAGGACATATCGTGCTAACTTACCAGGTCTGTTCACCTTGAAAATGACATTGTCCCCACCCCTGCTGACTGCCAGGCTTTTCAGCCAGAAAATACTGCTGAGGTGCAGTGACCTGGGAAGTGACACAGTAACAAACTTCCTAAAAAGTAAAGCAAACTGAGAACTTCCTTGAACCTACAGTCGTTCGGTACCAGAGATCATGTTTTAAATTGAAAACACGTTTGCTAAGACATGTGCTTCTTTCAAAACTGCACATGTGTAGACCTGTGTAGAGAGTGCGCACCAGCAGCTATAAAATTACTTTGTCAGTATCCTCTGTACATACTTAGCCTTTGCAACCTTTTTGTATCCCAAGATTAGTAGGAATGCAGCTATGAACTATGTTATATATTTAAACTGGTGTTTTTTATGTACTCTGTTGTATTCAGCTGTTACAAACTAAGTATGTAACTTGCATGTATGTGATGTGAAACAGCATGTTTAGTAGGATTGTTTGGACCTGCAGAAAAAGTTCATTTTGGACATACACCAGGGTATTTATTTATATACAGACTTCAAGCACCTCAGTGTAATTTCCTGGAGGCTGTGTGGTCCAGTGGTTAAAAAAGGGCTTGTAAGCAAGAGATTCCTGCTTCAAATCCTAGCTCACTCACTGACTCACTGTGTAACCCTGAGCAAGTCACCTCCTTGTGTTCTGTCTTTTGGGTGAGATGTGTAAGTGACTCTGCAGCTGATGTATAGTTCACACACCCTAGTCTCTGTACGTCACCTTGGATAAAGGCATCTGATAAATAAACAGGTAATAATGAGCTAAATCAGTTGTGCTGTTTTTATTTCCCACAGTCAATGTTGAAGATGTGTACTCCACTGTGGGAGGATTCATTCACTTCCCCTGTGCAAAGACTGCTCAGCCAGAGGCAGGGCAGCAATTAATTTGGTCCTTTCAGAGATCTGGGACCACGAGTTGGAAGACTCTATTCACATTCCGACCCAGTGGGAATGTACTCACCAATGCTGAAGAGGTAGACAAGAACAGACTGGCAATGGCAGTCAATACTTCCTTGCTGATCCGCAGTGTCCAGACAGCAGACAGTGGGCTCTATCGGTGTTCACAGCACAACGATTCTAACCTTCAGAAACCCCTTCAGGTGTTGGCTCTGAACGTACTCTCTGGTAAGTCTGGTCAATATGTTCCTGTTTAATGCAGATGAGAGGTGCATTCAAGTCTGGTATCTCAAGTCCAGGTTCAACGTTTCTGGTTATTTTGTCCCTTATATTTCCTGGATTGTGCTGCTGGGATGAAGCACTACCCTATCAAGATCCCTGTCTGAATAGATAACCATGCCCTCTTAAAATACAAGCAAAGCATTTCAATAAGCAAGCAGGCCATCCCACAAGTGCATGACACCTCAGAATGGTACTTACTGTGTGGTAATGCAGAATGGTACTGTGTGGGAATGCAGAATGGTACTTGCTGTGTGGGAATGCAGAATGACTGGCGTGGTGCAGCTGCTGCCTGGATGCCCTTACCACTCAGACCCTCCTGTTTGTTTAATGCACATCTTGGCAGCCTTGCCTTGAACAGGTTCCCCTCTTCAGCTACAAATGACTTTAATGAGCCGTCTCTCTCTCTCTCTCTCTCTCTCTCTCTCTCTCTCTCTCTCTCTCTCTCTCTCTCTCTCTCTCTCTCTCTCTCTCTAAAGAGAGAGAGAGAGAGAGAGCATCCCAGAATGCGTTCTCCATTTACAATCAAGGTGAAACAATTGGGTGGGGTGTTTGCTCTTCGTTATAAACGGATTACTGAAACAGTGACTGCAATGTGATTGAATTGGTCACACCAAGATATTCAGAGAGTAGGTAAAACTAGGTAATAAACCTGCATTGGTTTTTATCATTTTGATATGCACTGTAGGTGTATGAACTGTGATTAAATGTGTTTGTTTTCCAGGGAGTGCTGACCGGATCTCACCCTTGCAGGCAGGATCCAACCCCACCCTGACTTGCTCCTTGACCTGTGGGTTTGTATGTCCACCAGCCAAGCTGCTATGGAGCGACAGTAACGGAAACAGTCTGCACGGCGGCGCTAGAGAGGGTTTTCTGATCCGCTCGAACATCACCAGCTCCCAGCTGTTTCTCACTGGCCTGCAGAGCTCTGAGCAGATCAGGTGCAGTGTGGAGGAGGAGGGGAAGCAGAGAGTCTACCTGCAGTATCTCATTCAATTACCAGGTGATATTAATGCTTTAAATAATTTTTTTAAATGTGTTTTTAGGTTCTGTTTTGGATTGGATCTCTCGGGCTGCTTGGAAATGATGTAGTTGTTTCAAATAATTTTACATCTGTTCATTACATAGGCACCAAATGTGCAGTTTTGGAAGAAACACATGTTACAGCAACTGCTACTACACTAGATTAAAGAAATCTCTGTTAGCAAGTCTTGCACTTCCTGGGTTTTTCACCTGTAGAGTGAAAGTGTCCCCACCCATTCACTGGCTTCTTCACTGTCAATGACCAATCAGCTGCTACCCCTATTTACTGACATGCTTTCAGCCAGTAACATGCTTTGACCCAGAAGACACTGTTTGGGTGAATGACCTAGGAAGTTTAAGCAGTAACTTTTAGCAAGGCAAGGGAAGCACGCTGTTTTAAAATGTGTTGTGTTGAATTTAAATTAAGGGAAGTCATGTTAAAACTTTACAATGCATTAGTAAGCCCTCACCTAGAATATTCTGTTCAGTTCTGGTCACCTCGTTACAAAAAGGATATTGCTGCTCTAGAAAGAGTGCAAAGAAGAGCAACCAGAATTATCCCGGGTTTAAAAGAACCAAAGTCATTGTATTTTTATCTTGCTTTTAATTGAATTATTACTTGTACTGTGAGTCTTGAAATGTATTTTTGTTTACGACTGTAAGTCGCCCTGGATAAGGGCGTCTGCTAAGAAATAAATAATAATAATAATAATAATAATAATAATAATAATAATAATATTAAAAGGCATGTCGTATCCAGACAGGCTAAAAGAATTGAATCTATTCAGTCTTGAACAAAGAAGACTACTTGGTGATCTGATTCAAGCTTTCAAAATCATAAAAGGTATTGACAATGTCGACCCAGGGGACTTTTTTGACCTGAAAAAAGAAACAAGGACCAGGGGTCACAAATTGAAATTAGATAAAGGGGCATTCAGAACAGAAAATAGGAGGCACCTTTTTACACAGAGAATTGTGAGGGTCTGGAACCAACTCCCCAGCAATGTTGTTGAAGCTGACACCCTGGGATCCTTCAAGAAGCTGCTTGATGAGATTCTGGGATCAATAAGCTACTAACAACCAAACGAGCAAGATGGGCTGAATGGCCTCCTCTCGTCTGTAAACTTTCTTATGTTCTTATGTAACATGTGTTTCTTTTAAAACTGCACATATCCAATGGAAATGCACATTGTTAATATGTATGGAAATACTTTGTGAGATGCAATCACTTTAAAGCGCTTTCCAGACTCTAAAGTCAAGCTAGTGCCTCTTCCTGCAGGATAATGATTTCTTTACTCTCTTGCTTTGATCCAACAGGTTCACAGTTTTATGATGTAGGACGTCAGCATTTTTCACTTCAATTTTTCAATAAAACCTCAAAAGAACAGAATAGTAGGGAAAGTGCTTGTACAGACCTCCCCATTATTTCACATTGAAAACAGTGAATGTGTGAAAGACCCCAATACAGAACATGTAGGACTTTAACCATTCACTGTCAACATGGCCTACAGTTAACTAGCCAAATCAGTGCTTTATAACCCATTAGGTGCCATTGTCCTCATTTGAGGACAGGATACTCTGTCATTTTTGAAGCTTTTTTAACCTGTTATTTTAGTTTTCTCTTTAACTATATTGTTATGATAACTTATTCTAATTTTGTTAACCGCAAAAGATAAGTCTAAAAGTAATTGTTGATTATGCAAATAAAGCCTTTCAGATACTTTTATGGTGCCTCAATATAAAATAAGAAACTGAAGCCTAATGATCCATTTCTTGGTGTTTTCTTATCCACAGTGATGATAAAGCTCCATTTTCTATGTTGAGCTTCATAGCCGGCGTGACATTCCACTGGTCTGATTACTGCCAATAAACAGAACCCAACAGTTTGTAGCCAAAACGAAGGATTTACATGTTGTTGTTTTTTTCTGTGACGAGATATTGATTTAGAATGTAGCAAATTACATAAATACCACTTGTGTTCTAATATTTTAAGTACTTAATGGCCAAGGTGAAATATCGAGGGCGCAGTTTATTATCAGTCAAACTTAATACTTTTTTCCCCCACCTAAACACCCACTTTACTAACAATACAGGCAAATAGCTGCAGATCTGCCAACACTTTTCACTAACAACACTTTGAAACATATTGTGACGGAAATATAATGAGTTCTGGTTGTAAATCTCCCTCTCGACCTGTCAGGATACAAAGTAGCGAAAGGGAAAGGCTTTGGACAGGTTGTCCTGACAGTTCATTCCCTGGGTCGGGTCAGTCAGTCAGCCTGGAAAAAGACGAGACTCCAGTGCGGGAATGTATTGACCTGGAAGGTAAACGAGGTAGCAGCGGCAAGCAATAGAATCAGCTGCAATCGTTTACCAAGGGGTCATGCATAATCGCATAAAAGGGGCTGGAGAATTGTAAATCTTTTCCTTCGCTTGGGTTTTTGTTACGTGGAAACTGGAAGGACCGGGAGATTGCCCAAAATGAATAAACGAAAGGAGTTCGTGAGTGTTTTGTTTGTTTCTTTGTCTGTTTAGTAATTGTCTGTGTTTGTAATCACTAGATGGCTAAACACAGATCCAGAGCTGTCGCCGAGGGCCAGCACGAAACCGGATCACCACTGCACTACCATCACGAATAAACGTTGTTATCAGCACCTGTTTCACTAATAGCACATATTATATTGTACTTCACCACAAGCACTGAGCGCACTCACTTTGGAACAGTGATCGTGTGTGTCTAATTGTGTGTGTTTTGTACCGTGTCTATTATTTTCGGGACTGCAACCCTTCGCTTTATTACTGTGCAATACACATTGTTGTGTATTGCCAGCTCTTTATTATTTACTGGCGGGTCATCAGACCATTGGATTATAAACCATTAAAACAATCATTTTCACCCGTACTTTGCTGTCTGTGCGTTCTTGGAATTACTTTATCCGCACTGCACCTGCTATACACCTGCTACCACTTACCACTTTGCCACACATTTAAAAATTGATTTAAAAAATGATTCGGAAATAATGATTTATAAATGATTTATAAGTAGTTTAATTGCACTAATTCTTTTTCTTTCAGTGTCCGTCTCTAAAGTGGAATTGATAATCAGAGTCTTCATCTTCTGTGCTGTTCTCATAATCCCCGCCATCATCGGAGCTGTCGTATACGTCAAGAGGAGCAAGCGAGCAGCAGAGGAAGTGACGTCAGGGATAGAGCTCACGCCCGTCAGGGGACTTCCTGTCAGCCCTGGAATCACTGCCACATTGTAGGCTCTCCCTTATATAGGTTCACCACAATTTGCCTTGTTTTTCAATATGCTTTACCATACCTAGCTCTTCTGTGCAATGCTTGCCTATGCTTTACCATGCTTTCACTCTGCTTTATTACACTTTGATACAGCTATGGCCAAAAGTTTTGCATTACCTATTTTTGAATTGAGACACAATAATAACAAATTAAAAATGATAAAGATTATTTAGATCTTTTATTTAACAACATGTAATCAAAGAAACTACAAAATGATATTACAAAAGTCATCAAGTATATGGAAAACTACAAAGCGGTATGTAATTCAATAGGTTGACGTGACATTATTCAGCAGGTTCATTAGTTAATTCTATAGGATGATGCAAAACGTTTGGCCATAGCTGTTGGCTTTTACTATGAGAAACTTTCATAAGGGTTGTAACACCTGAAAAATGTGATTGAGAAGATCTTTACACTGGCTAAGGTTTGGTGTATTACTGTCCTCAGAACTATACAGTGTTCAGAAGATGTATTGTATTCAGACTAGCTACTGTATAACTATTACTGGTACTGACATTCATTTGTTTTTCTGGGACTAAAACTATTTAGTTCATAATGAAATACATTTCAGGTTTTGTTACAATTAGAGAAATAAACAAACAAAAGACAAATTCAGATCAAATCATTTTATTTTTATATCAGCAAAACATACATCATATCAATATATTCAGAAATACAGAATCAAAATAGACTGAAGAGACTCACTCGGTACATAACATAGTTTCTATTTTGTTTAGTTAAATATGATTACAGTTTGCCTATTCACTACATTCATCCAAGAGTAGCATTAGGTGCAATCTGCATCATCAGAAACCAGGCCCTGTTGGCTGTCCAGTTTGGGTATATTCCCTAGAGGCAGGTAGTTTCAGCTGCAGGCAGGCAGACATGCACACAAGCTTCCTCCCTCCCTCCTTCTGTCACTCTAATGTTCTCTAAACAGGCACACTCCTGCGACTACCTGCAGCAGCAGGGGGGTATGAATGTCCGCTCTGCTGTAGCTCAGGGAAGCAACACAAAAGTGCAAACAAGGAAAATAAAAGTTTTAATTTGATTTTGTTATACTGGTGCTGATGACAAGATCCAGGACCCAACTACAGACACGCCTTCTTAAATATGTAAAAACTAATTTAACAAGTTCAAACATTTTAAATACTACTGAAATATGTAAGCATTATTTAAATGTACAAAACCTACTTAAATATTATAGAATCTTTTTTTAAAGGCAAAAAGAAGAAATTAGAAAAATATTAAATAAGACCCTTTCACCCTCTCTACTTCCCTCTTAACAATACATCCTATATGATGCTGCCCAAGGTTTAAAATCCATGTTCTTATATCTTATTATCCCCAGCAATAGGATCACTGGCCCATTTCCTTCTGTTGAAACTCTTTTTGTCCTTTGCTTGTGTTTTATACTTCAATTTGTAAATGTAGATATTTAAAAGAAAACGTTAATAATAATAATAATAATAATAATAATAATAATAATAATAATAATAATAATTTAAACCAAGTTGCTGCTGCTTCCTAGTAGCTGATCAGTCCATGTATTGCAGTTCAAACTCTCTCCAATGGTCCGGCCTCAATCAGACCCAGTGACCTACAGCACAGGTACCAGGATGCAGCAGTTTATCTACAGCCTGGCATTTTAAATAGCTGCGTATCCTGAACTAAAAGAAAAACAAGTGAACAGCAGCTTCTGAAAAGACTCCTCAATGCTGATTGTGAGGAAGTGAGGAGGGGAATCATATTAGAGTTGCGCTGTGCCATGAACCCCATAAGACAAGCATTGTGCACTGAAGCCTGTGCAACACCATAATGCTTCCCCACCTCACTTCCTCACAATCAGTATTGAGGAGTCTTTTCTTAAGTAATTATTGCCCCTTTAAGATTGCTACACAGTCATTTATTCTACAGGACTCTGGCATTGCCAAACTCTGTCAGATACAAGATTTTGTTTTGCATTATTATTCACACATGCCACATTTATACAACAAAGTTTAGTTTTTGTAAATTGCTTATTTTTTTAGACTAAAGTGACTTTATACTATAGAATGTTTGAGAAGCAGTGCTATAAAACCTTTTTAACCTTTGAAACAGATAAATGGGAGCTTTTCATAGCAGCACAGATCATTCCACTCAGCCCCCCCATCCTCCCTCAGCACCATCTCTCCGCAGTGCTCATAGTAAGGATTGTTGGGCTCCCCAGGGGCCCAGTTAGTGTAGTTTAGGGGGGCCCTCTTATCCTTACCAGCAACCCAGTACCATTTATCATACACCACGGTTCTGTGCAGGCCGATCCAGTATCGCGACGCAGTGCTGTTCCTGACGAGCTCCGACACTCTGTTCTGTGCAGCCAGGCTTGTGAGGCTCACTAGGTCAGTGTAGTGATCCCTGCAGTACTGCCAAGCCTCCGGCCAGACCATACTGTCAGAGATCAGGTGGAGCTCCTCAGGGACTGGAGTGACTGGTAAAAAGATATAACAATGATAATAATAAATAAAACTAATAATGAATACAGTCACTAATACAGCCCATCCAAATGCAGCTTTGTTGAAATTCTGCTTCAGTCTGCATTTCATTATGAGAGCTGTGTGGTTCAGATTATTGGTCAGTTTAGGCTACTTGGGTCTGGTTTCACTTCACCCTACGACACGGTACCCACCTGTTACTGCGGGTGAAGTGCCAGAGAGCCAGGAGCTTGAGTGTCCAGGGGAGCTGGCTCGAGGAGAGGTGCCGCCCATCGTGGAAGGCTGCTGGGATTGTTCTCCTCCATCTGGTGTTTGGGAAGTGGCTGCCCCGGTGGTTGGAGAGTTCTGAGAGTCAGACTGAACAGTGGTGGTGTTCTGTAGATCTGTGGAAAAGATCACATAGAAAGAATCAACCAACCTCTTAATTACTTCTGTGCATTGTGTGGTTACTACTGACAGGATGTGGGGTCCTAATACCTGTTCAGGGAATGTGAATATGATCCTATCACTCCGGGTTTTACCTCTTTACATTCTATTCCAGTAAGATATGGAATTTATTTTAAGATCCTACTCGACCTATGAGGCATTACATGGTCTTGCTGCATTATACAAGTTATTATTTCCATATATCCCTGACCGTACACCAGCCATATGACTCTGTACCCACCCGCTGCTGCAGGAGGAGAGGGGTTGGCCATCGTGGAAGGATGTTGGGATTGCTGTTCTCCATCTTCTGTTTGGGAAGAGTCAGACTGAACAGTGGTGGTGTCCTGTATATCTGTGCGGAATCACATAAGAATCAACTAACCTCATAATAGGATAATAAGCAGGTAAGAAATTAAACATTCTGAGCAGGTAGCTGATCTAAAGCGCCTCTATAACTCAGAAGCGACTTGCCTTTGTAGCAGATGAACTTCTTGTTGTCATTGCAGTTGTTCACCTGCCATGCCCCAAAATTCCAATAAGAGGTCTTGATCGTCACACAGTCTGAAGTGCTCCATGTCTCTCCCCAGTTGCTGTAGCTGAAAGTTTCCCCGTTTCCCCAGCCCCAAGACCCACCGTCCCTCCTCAGTCCTATCCAGTAGTCGGTATTGGAAGTGTCTTTGTTCATCAGCTGTTCGATATCCAGGAGCACGTCTTGGCTTGTGATGCTCACCAGGTCTGTGTACAGAGATCTGCAGTGTTCTCTGGCTCGTCCGCATTCTTCACTGTGTGAACCAGGAAGTACTCCCTCTGACCGCACAGCGCAGAAGGTCCTGCAGAGAAACACAACAGTGTAACAGGACTGTAAATATTATTATTATTATTATTATTATTATTATTATTATTATTAGTAGTAGTATGATTATTATTAATCACTTAAAATAAATCAACCAGTTAGGGATTTGTCACATTCATAGGTCATTATATTCTGTGTAAAGATGTCATACCATGCACTGAGCAATTCTGAAGTAAAACCATGCTTTTTAATGTGCAATAGTGCTTCTTGTGTACATGTTTAGTTTTTGTAATAAGTAATATTAGTAGCATATAAACTATTTATAACAACAGTGCACTTTATTTTAAACGTACATTTAGTTTTTTCTTAATGGTATTTTTTTTTCAAAACTCCAGTATCAATACACTAAACGTGCTGATCGTTCCATCCAGATATTTCCATGACGCGTTTCCATCACGTCCCTGCATTCTACTTCAAGAGGTCACTAAAGGACTGTTTGAAAGAATCAATGTTTTGAACATTGTGATGTTAAACTACATGACTGTAATCATCATAAAAATATATTGCAATATCAAAATAACTAGCAAGCTGGGTACTCTGTTCAGAAATCAATTCTCCTTACCTGCCAAGCAGACGAAGCTGTGAAGGTTAGCACAAGGTTCAGCTCCCCACTCTCCGGTGGGAATCATGGCTCCACACTCTCCATTAGCATCTGGTTCCAAACTCAGCCATTTACTGTATTGAAAGGCCACACCGGTTGACCATTCCCAAGGCGAGCTGACTGTGTTTCTGCGCAGACCCAACCAAAACATGTAATCTGAGACCCGGGAAATCAGTGCCTTGACTGCCAGCATTTCCTCTTCACTGGGAACACTAACCAGATCAGTGAAATTACTTTGACAGTGTTGGCGAGCTTGGTCCCAGGTCATTACATCTCTGACGACGTGGTATCTTCTTTGAGGGCAGCAGACTGAGAGACCCCCGATCAAGGTGCAGGCTACAACAACAAAAACACAACAGGAGTCAAAATATTCAGGCCACTGGATAATAAAACGGGCCGTGCTTTAGTGACAGGATCCATTCAGGCAATAAAGCATCTAAAACGTGCTGTAAAAGAGGTCCTGATTTGAAACAGACTTTTTAAAATGAATGGTGCAACAGTTGAATAGCGCAACAGTTGAATAGTGCAACAGTGAATGGTGCAACAGCGTAGCCTGAGAGATCCATTCCTTCATGTTGTGTAGCTCTTCTAAATCAAGAATACTTTCTTACACAACTAGCAGAATCAGTCTATTAAATGTGATCATCTGAATCATACTGATCAGTACAGCACAGTGAAACTCACCGGACACGACGAGGAAAGCCAGGCTGCACATTGCTGTTGTCTCTGATGAGCTCCGTCACTCGGGATTGTATTTCCTAAAGGACAGTAAGAATAACCCATGATGCAGTGCCCATCAATATCGCGTCAGACGAGATTGTGCTGGAGACAGAAGTCCAAATACATGAATGTTTGTTTTTCACCTGATCATTAATCCTTGTCCATGACACGTTTGAGTGACTATGACTGAAGCATATGCACTTAGTCACCTAATTAGTGAGACAGTTGATTGGGCACTGGATATGGAGTGATTTCAGCTGTTGAATTGCAAGCTTGAATAAAAGCAATAAAGAATCACAGAAAAACACCAATATGCCACGTCTTGGATGCTGGACTGGGGCAGCGTACTGTGGCTCACGGTCTTGGGTGCTCACAGCCAGCAATTTCAAACCGGGCGAGACGATACAATCAGACACACTCTGTCAATGACAGGCCATGAACTGGGAGACGTGTGGCTTCTAGGTCTCAGAGCCCACTGAACTGGCAGATGCTTATCCAGGCACTACAAGAGGAATGGGTCAGGATTCCACAAGACAGCATCCGAAACCTGGTGCAAATCATGCGTCGCAGATGCACTGCTTGTATTGCTTCCAACGCTGGCCACACACGCCACGAGCCTGTGACTTTCACAGTATCCCCCGCCCCCCCATAACTTCAGACAGTAAAATGTCAATTGTTAATCAGCACAATAAAAAGTCACTGCACCTGCTCTAAAACAGAGTTTGTCATTTTTCAATCACATCTAGTGAATTTGATCCAAATATAAGTGATGCGTTTATTTTGATGCTCATTATAGCTGCAAGGCAAAAGGGGGTCCTTCTTTTTCACTGTAACGAATGCATCTACTAATCAATGATTATTTACAAGATAATAACCTCTCTTAAAATAACGAATACAAAATGACTAAGAAAAATATGAAACAATAATAATAACAATAATCTTCACAGGAAAGAAAAAAGTGTATATAAAATAAAAATGTATAATAAAAAAGAATACTCTTAACAGTCAACAGTGCATCCAAGTTTTCTTTTTTTTATGTGAACATAAAAAAGCACAATTGTTATATTGTTATTACTATTAATGATACAGGTGTAGGGTTATTTTGTGGTACGCGTTACGAAGCGGTACAGCGTGTACTGCGCTTGGTCGAGCAGAAAACAAGGATAAGCCCCTCTGGAACGGGTACCATGTACTGAGTTTGGACCTTAAAGTTTTCTTTTTCACAATTTTGCAACTGTATGTGACTTTAACTGAGAAGCAGCACATTGGGTTATCTAACACTGTAAACATATATGACTCTCGTCTTGTTTGTAGTGATTTGTGCAGTAATTAATCACAGCATTGACAGCGTACCATTTTCTGATGTTACACGGGTCAAGTTTTGGTGGTACCACATTCTGACGATGTGCCACTTTCTGACACTATACCGGTAATAATAATAATAATAATAATAATAATAATAATAATAATAATACAACACATCCATGTGCAAGTTTATGCGAACATGTTAAATGTATGCTTTTCTATTTATGTCCCTCCAGTTTCTTCAAAACAGTAACCAGTAAAGAAACTCAAGGAAAGTGCTTATTATTATTATTATTATTATTATTATTATTATTATTATTATTATTGTTTTATATTACTCTAGATAATGTTAACTTAGTATTACAGTATCGTATGTAAGTATAAAGCATGGATCTAAATATAAAAACTAAAACATGCCGTCAGATATTTCTTCATTTTTTACAGTTCTGTGGTTACGATGTTCTCTGGTATAGAGCAATAAGAGATTATATTGAGAGGTTTCCTTACCAGCTAATCCAAGAGCTCCCAAGGTGTTCTCCTCTCCACTGTCGATGGTGAAAGTGACAAAATGACATCATCTCGCTTTCCATATATTGAGAATGGACAGGAGGCAGGAGCCAGGAGACACGCCCTCTGGCTTGTGACAGACACGCATTATAATCACAATCACAGGCTTATACACAGACACCAGCAATGATGCACATTGCAAGTAATTAGTTCATTTAAAAAGGGGATGTGCTTAACAAACCTGTCCGTGAAAGGCACAGAAATCCAAAGTATTGTCCCTGCATAAAATCCAATACTATAAATGTGTGTTTCATACAAATGTATTTTAAACATTTCTTTGTATCAAGTTAGTGACTGATCAGCCGGCAGTATTGGGGTGCAGCACTCAGAAAGGGTCCCCTTCCTTTCATTTATAAACTCTGGCAGGAGGCAGGGACCCATTGGACTGCTGCACCCTGACAGGTGAGCTCTCTGCTTTATTGGTCAGTCACTAATTAGATATATTGGACTTCTAATTACTTAGATTTCGTGCTTTAAATCTATATATATAATCTTGAAGGCATTCATGTGCAGCAAAATTTTTTTCCAAAAAGAGGTGTCGACCATAAGACACTTTATACTAATGTTTCTGCAGAATTAAAAAAAAAACAGCTGACAGCAATGATGTAAACCATGTATGCTTTCCTCGATGTCGCTCATAGAGACGAGGCTGGTCGCACACTCAAAAATCTCTTCTGCTTTCAGACTTGACTGCGAATATTAAGCATCAGATTCCTGTTACGTTTTTATTATTTATTTAAACAAAACAAGAAACAAACAGAACGCGTTTCGATACATAGGCTGGGACCAAATCAAAACTCTGACAGCCCGCTAATCGCACTTAAGAAAACTGTATTTAATAGCTGTGGCACAGTGCGGAGGGGGTTGAAATCCTCCCCACGGTAAAATGTGTGGTTTTGTGTTCCGGTATTTAGTGAGGGTCATTGTACGTGTAGTTAATGCTCAAAAAGAGCCAAGTGTTTATTTTGTTTTGTGTTTATTGTTTATTTTGGTTTGTTTATTTTGTGTTTAATTAAAAAGAATTGCTCATAAGCACCGAAAAATCAAAGTCTGCTGTGCTGGGTCAAGTTTTTAAAGGGCCAACGAACCCGAGCCGCAAGGCTCATGTTACACGTGGTGGCAGCGGTGCTCAGCCCTACAGACCAGCACAGTTGAGAATAATGGACATTGCAGAGCTGATAAGGACTCTCAAAAAGTCCACAGAGGAGATGCAGGAGATGACCCGCAGGCAGCGGGACAGCAACAAGAGATGGAGACGGGAGAACGGGATACCAGAGCCGGAGCCGACCAAGCTGGAGCTGCTGCTCCAGAAGTGGGAGCAGGCAAGGGTAGCTCCGCAGTCTCCCGAGCCAGAGGGGGAGGAGCTGCCGCCGCCCGAGCCAGAGAGGGAGGAGCTGCCGTGGCCCGAGTTAGAGGGGAAGGAGGTGAAGACCCCACCTCCACCACAGCCCCGACCACCACCCCTGTGGTCCAGTCCGGCGCCACTGTGTGCAGTCCCTTGCCCCTCGCTCCTGGATACCCTGCCGGTTTGCCTGGAACTCCCTACACTACACCTGGAGCCCAGGAGTCTGCAGAACCGGTCTCAGTTCTCCACCTGGTTCCCTGCTCCACTCCCCCCAAGCACCAAGACGTCGCTGCGCTGCTCCCAGACATCGCTTGGGCTCCCACTGGTCACTGCTTCGCTCCCCCTGGGTGATTGGACGCCGCTACACCTCTGCCCGCCTCTGCAGCCTCCAGTGCCCCGGTTGTCGCTACGGTCACCCCTGACAAACCAGTGGGGTCCCTCGTCGCCGGTGCGATGTCCCTACCTGGCTGGGCCGGAACATGGACCGACCCACCCTCAAGTCCGCCCGTGGAAGAGGGCGAAAAGGGACATTGGTGGACTCGAGGGTGGGTGGTTGTGTTTTAGGGGAGGGGGTGGCCTTGGAATGGCCGGTCAGTGTTGCACACTTGGGGGTGGAGGATGTGTGGCATAGCGTTTTCTTTTTATGAGTAGAAGAAATAAGATGGTTACAAAAAAAGAAAACTCTCTCTCTCTATATATATACAGTACTGTGCAAAAGTTTTAGGCAGGTGTGAAAAAATGCTGTAAAGTAAGAATGCTTTCAAAAATAGACATGTTAATAGTTTATATTTATCAATTAACAAAATGCAAAGTGAGTGAACAGAAGAAAAATCTACATCAAATCAATATTTGGTGTGACCACCCATTGCCTTCAAAACAGCATCAATTCTTCTGGGTACACTTGCACACAATTTTTGAAGGAACTCGGCAGGTAGGTTGGCCCAAACATCTTGGAGAACTAACCACAGTTCTTCTGTGGATTTAGGCAGCCTCAGTTGCTTCTCTCTCTTCATGTAATCCCAGACAGACTCGATGATGTAGAGATCAGGGCTCTGTGGGGGCCATACCATCACTTCCAGAACCTTGTCATTCTTTACGCTGAAGATAGTTCTTAATGACTTTCGCGGTATGTTTGGGGTTGTTGTCATGCTGCAGAATAAATTTGGGGCCAATCAGATGCCTCCCTGATGTTATTGCATGATGGATAAGTATCTGCCTGTACTTCTCAGCATTGAGGAGACCATTAATTCTGACCAAATCCCCAACTCCATTTGCAGAAATGCAGCCCCAAACTTGCAAGGAACTTCCACCATGCTTCACTGTTGCCTGCAGACACTCATTCGTGTACCGCTCTCCAGCCCTTCGGCGAACAAACTGCCTTCTGCTGCAGCCAAATATTTCAAATTTTGACTCATCAGTCCAGAGCACCTGCTGCCATTTTTCTGCACCCCAGTTCCTGTGTTTTCATGCATAGTTGAGTCGCTTGGCCTTGTTTCCACGTCGGAGGTATGGCTTTTTGGCCGCAAGTCTTCCATGAAGGCCACTTCTGACCAGACTTCTCCGGACAGTAGATGGGTGTACCAGGGTCCCACTGTTTTCTGCCAATTCTGAGCTGATGGCACTGCTGGACATCTTCCGATTGCAAAGGGAAGTAAGCATGATGTGTCTTTCATCTGCTGCAGTAAGTTTCCTTGGCCGACCACTGCGTCTACAGTCCTCAACGTTGCCCGTTTCTTTGTGCTTCTTCAAAAGAGCTTGGACAGCACATCTGGAAACCCCTGTCTGCTTTGAAATTTCTGCCTGGGAGAGACCTTGCTGATGCAGTATAACTACCTTGTGTCTTGTTGCTGTGCTCAGTCTTGCCATGGTGTATGACTTTTGACAGTAAACTGTCTTCAGCAACCTCACCTTGTTAGCTGAGTTTGGCTGTTCCTCACCCAGTTTTATTCCTCCTACACAGCTGTTTCTGTTTCAGTTAATGATTGTGTTTCAACCTACATATTGAATTGATGATCATTAGCACCTGTTTGGTATAATTGTTTAATCATACACCTGACTATATGCCTACAAAATCCCTGACTTTGTGCAAGTGTACCTAGAAGAATTGATGCTGTTTTGAAGGCAAAGGGTGGTCACACCAAATATGGATTTGATTTAGATTTTCCTTCTGTTCACTCACTTTGCATTTAGTTAATTGATAAATATAATCTATTAACATGTCTATTTTTGCAAGCATTCTTACTTTACAGCATTTTTTCACACCTGCCTAAAACTTTTGCACAGTACTGGGTGTATATATATATATATATATATATATATATATATATATATATATATATATAAATGTTTTGTTAAATATAAAAAATAAAAGTGAAAGGAAAGGCTGGTCTAGAGCATTAACATTAATCTAACAGCGCCACCTGGACCCCGAGATTAGAACCCGGGCCTCCAAAGAGCGTTACAAGGCTGGTCTAGTGCATTAACTAAATCCAATCTTGCAACTAGCCCCCCCCCCCCCCCCCGAGTCAGAGTCAGGTGACAGCCAGGACACCAGTTTTCTTTGCATACAGGTTGCTTTCCTCCATGTCATATTCTCAGACTGTTTTGCATTATCACATTTGAATCCAAGGCGCTTCACAGCACACCAGCTGTTCGCTCGTTCTTTTTTTTTCTATTTACATTGATTAGCAGAAGCTTTAACCCTTTGCATCTAGGACCCTCAAGGTGTTGTCGACTCAAACTATCTGTTGTTAAACCAAGAGGTTGGAGACATACCCTCTGGCTTCTGACAGGTGCATTAACCCACTGTGCCACAGAGCCCCCTTGACTGGAACCCAGGACTTCAGGTGCATTAACACTAACCCACTGTGCCACTGAACCCCCTTGACTGGAATCCAGGCCTTCAGGTGCATTAACACTAACCCACTGTGCCACTGAACCCCCTTGAATGGAACCCAGGACTTCAGGTGCATTAACATTAACCCACTGTGCCACTGAGCCCCCTTGACTGGAACCCAGGACTTCAGGTGCATTAACACTAACCCACTGCACGACCACTGCAGAGCTAGTGTCAGGGAGGTTCTAAGGGACGAAAATATACAGTGCACCATATATTTTCATTAGTCTGTAATCCATATAAAATAAATATATGGATCACAGACTAAAATGTATTTTAAATATATCCCATATATTTTAAACATATAAAAAGGGGCCAATTTCTATACATGAAAAGTATAAGGATCATACTTTTCTACCATATATTAATAAGATATGTTTGTTCCATAAGGGGTGTTCAGGTCATGTGATTGTTCTGCTGGCAGATGTGAAACTAACATTTACAACAGATGGTAAAAATTCACTATTTTAAAAAATGATATGCTTTTGAGATATTCATTTGTTAACTGTGTTCATAGAATGATGTTTTCGCTCATGAGTTGTATTGAAAGCATTTATACTGTGGACTAAGTTTGGAGATGCAGACGTGTTTTTTTCTTATTAACTTTCGTACTACCATTAATTTAAAAATCCAACTGGATGCCTATGATTAATATGATTTTGTGACTAATTTGACGCTATTAATATGTTTCAATATTAAATAAACCTAGTTATTAATCAAATCGATTCATCTCATTACATAATTGATTTCTTAAAATGTTTGGATATACTGTTACTTGATTGATTATTGTCTTGTTCACAGTCATCTTAACATGTTTTGCTGCTGATGTATTTATTTTCAAAAGTTTCTTTAGGTTGTGCTGCAGCTTCTGCAGCTTTTTTTCTTTTTCCTTTTTTTGGGTGGTCTATTTTACAGTCCTGCACCAGGGCACTGACTCCAGGTAAAGGTGAAAGGCTGGTCTAGTGCATTAACATGAACCCACTGCACCACCTAGACCCCCTGATTGGAACCCAGAACTTCAGGTGCATTAACACTAACCCACTGTGCCACAGAGCCCCCTTGACTGGAACCCAGGACTTCAGGTGCATTAACACTAACCCACTGTGCCACAGAGCCCCCTTTCAAGTAACTTGAAAGCTGCAACCTTTTAGGAGCTGAGAACAATTCAAAAGGTCTAATGAAGGGTTAAGTAAGTGAGAGCTCGGGGTTGAAAACCAGAAGACAGTGGAGTTCCTGAGGACTGGGGTTGAAAAGCACTGGTCTAGTGCATTAACCACCCCCCGCCCCCCCCCTGAGCCAGGTGAAAGGCAGGACACCAGCTTTGATTTGCAAACATGTCATATTTCCAGACTGTTTTGCATTATCACATTTGAATCAAAGGCGCTTCACAGTGAAGAGCAGAATCTTTAACCCTCTGTATCCAGGCTCCTCAAAACCTTGTAGACTGAAACTATTTATTTTTAGCCATTTTATTGTAATTGATTTTAAGCTCTGTTTACATTCATCCTGCTGTAGAGTTGACCTCACCGGCTGCATAGCCCCGCCCACCTCGGTGAGTCGGGCTTGCTAAACAAACAAGAGTGTGTTCTCCCTGTGGCAGTCTGGCTCGCAGTGGTGACGTCACGGACCAGGAATTAGAAACCAAAACAATGGTTGGGCGGTTAAAGCGTATTTATTAATAAACAAAAATAAAATATTTAAACAAAACACAAAACAAAAGGGCACGAGGGCCAAACGAATGAACAAACAAACAAGTAAGTGATGTGCTGGGAAATCCAGCACGTCTTAGCAATTGTTTTTCTAAATGTGGCTTTCTCTCTCCGCTCTCCCGTACTCTCCTCTACACTCTCAACCTAGAATGCAGAGAGCTGCAGGCTTATATACTCTGGCCGAGGGATTAACCAGTTGGTAATTATCTTATTATCCCTCGGCCAGAGTCTGCACGCGTTTGGTAAGGATGCATGACTGTCAGCTAGTTAAATAATCAGTAGCTGATCAGCCATGCATCCTCACGGGGTTTTTAAATATAATAACAAAAGACGCGGCGCTTTTACCCGCGCCGCAAACAAAAATACAAATAATAATAACTAGGGGCGGGACACTCCGCCACACATGCCCCCCCTTGTGCGCAGCACACATGGCCTTTTCGGCCACCTCCCCCCTTAGTCCCCAAAGTCCCGGTCAGCAGTCCCGGCGCAGGAACAGGGGCAGCAACGGGCCAAAGGTGGCGGCCACGGTGGGATGTCCTCCTCCCACCCAAACAGCCGTAGTGTTCCAATGGCCCGCGCACCGGCCAGCTCCTCTGGCCAAAAAATTTTTGGGGGTGGTCTCCAGACCTGCCCCCCCTTCTTCATGGCCGACAGCTCCCCTCCGTGGGGCTCTGGCCACCCTTTCTCCTGCAGCGAAATTGCTGCGGGGGAAGCTGGTCTCCTGACCTCCCCCCCCTTCTTCATGGCTGACAGCTGCCCTTCACGGGGCTCCAGCCACAGTATTTCCTGCCGCGAAAGTGCGGCTGGGGAAGCTGGTCTCCTGACCTCCCCCCCCTTTTCCATGGCTGGCAGCTCCCCTTCGTGGGGCTCTGACCACATGATCTCCGGCCGCGAAAGTGCGGCTGGGGGAGCTGGTCTCCTGACCTCCCCCCCTTTCTTCATGGCCGGCAGCTCCCCTCCGTGGGGCTCCGACCACAGTGTAGTGACCCCAGGCGAAGCAGGATCCCTGGCGACCCCAGGCAAAGCAGGATCCCTGGCGACCCCAGGCGAAGCAGGATCCCTGGCGACCCCAGGCGAAGCAGGATCCCTGGCGACCCCAGGCGAAGCAGGATCCCTGGCGACCCCAGGCGAAGCAGGATCCCTGGCGACCCCAGGCGATGTGGAACAGGCAGCCCCAGGCGATGCGAGGCAGGCATCCCTGGGTGGTGCGAGGCAGGGCAGGAGCAGTCCTTCCCATGACGGTGGATGTGGAACCAGCAGGTATTCACCCTCTGCTGGTGGAGGTGGGAGGGGAAAGCAGTCCTCCCACAGCGGCTGAGACGGAACCAGCAGGTATTCACCCTCTGCTGGTGGAGCTGGGAGTGGCAAGCAGTCCTCCCACGGCGGCTGAGGCGGAACCAGCAGGTATTCATCCTCTGCTGGTGGAGGTGGGAGGGGCAAGCAGTCCTCCCACGACGGTTGAGGCAGAACCAGCAGGCATTCATCCTCTGCTGGTGGAGGTGGGAGGGGCAAGCAGTCCTCCCACGACGGTGGAGGCGGAACCAGCAGGCATTCACCCTCTGCTGGTGGAGGTGGGAGGGGCAAGCAGTCCTCCCACGACGGTGGATGTGGAACCAGCAGGCATTCACCCTCTGCTGGTGGAGGTGGCGGAGGCAGAGGCAGCTCTTGCTGCTCTGCTCCTGGTGATGGTGGAGACAGAAGCAGCTCCTGCTGCCCTGCTCCTGGTGGTGGTGGAGACAGAGGCAGCTCCTGCTGCTCTGCTCCTGGTGGTGGTGGAGGCAGAGGCGATGGGGCGGATGCTGGCCACTCAGAGGGAGGCTGTGGCGGTGCTGGCTCCCTCTGCTGTGGCGGCTGGGCTGGTGTGTGCCGTGCTCCCTTCAGCAGCATAAATAGAGGCTGCTGGGGAACACCAGCATCCTGCCCTTCTCCCCCCCAGAAAAATTCAGGGGGTTGAGCCTGTAACTCCTCCCCTTCTGGCTCTTGGGACTGCAGCTTGGGTCCTACGGCTGTGGAAGCGCAGACTTCCACCTCTTGGGCTATGGACGCACCGACTCCCCCCTCTTTGGGCTGTGGACGCACCGACTCCTCCCTCTTGGGCTGTGGACGCACCGACTCCTCCCTCTTGGGCTGTGGACGCACCGACTCCCCCCTCTTGGGCGTAGGACGTTCGGGCTCCTCCCACTCGGGCGTAGGACGTTCGGGCTCCTCCCACTCGGGCGTAGGACGTTCGGGCTCCTCCCACTCGGGCGTAGGACGTTCGGGCTCCTCCCACTCGGGCGTAGGACGTTCGGGCTCCTCCCCAGGCTGTGGAGGCGAAACCAGCAGGCATTCTCCCTCTGCTGGTGGAGACAGTAGCGATGGCTCCTCTCCCTCTGATGCTGGAGACGGTAGCGATGGCTCCTCTCCCTCTGATGCTGGAGATGGCAGCGATGGCTCCTCTCCCTCTGATGCTGGAGACGGTAGCGATGGCTCCTCTCCCTCTGATGCTGGAGACGGTAGCGATGGCTCCTCTCCCTCTGATGCTGGAGACGGCAGCGATGGCTCCTCTCCCTCTGGCGCTGGAGACGGCAGCGATGGCTCCTCTCCCTCTGGCGCTGGAGACGGCAGCGATGGCTCCTCTCCCTCTGGCGCTGGAGACGGCAGCGATGGCTCCTCTCCCTCTGGCGCTGGAGACGGCAGCGATGGCTCCTCTCCCTCTGGCGCTGGAGACGGCAGCGATGGCTCCTCTCCCTCTGATGCTGGAGACGGCAGCGATGGCTCCTCTCCCTCTGGCGCTGGAGACGGCAGCGATGGCTCCTCTCCCTCTGGCGCTGGAGACGGCAGCGATGGCTCCTCTCCCTCTGGCGCTGGAGACGGCAGCGATGGCTCCTCTCCCTCTGGCGCTGGAGACGGCAGCGATGGCTCCTCTCCCTCTGGCGCTGGAGACGGTAGCGATGGCTCCTCTCCCTCTGATGCTGGAGACGGCAGCGATGGCTCCTCTCCCTCTGGCGCTGGAGACGGCAGCGATGGCTCCTCTCCCTCTGGCGCTGGAGACGGCAGCGATGGCTCCTCTCCCTCTGGCGCTGGAGACGGCAGCGATGGCTCCTCTCCCTCTGGCGCTGGAGACGGCAGCGATGGCTCCTCTCCCTCTGGCGCTGGAGACGGCAGCGATGGCTCCTCTCCCTCTGATGCTGGAGACGGCAGCGATGGCTCCTCTCCCTCTGGCGCTGGAGACGGCAGCGATGGCTCCTCTCCCTCTGGCGCTGGAGACGGCAGCGATGGCTCCTCTCCCTCTGGCGCTGGAGACGGCAGCGATGGCTCCTCTCCCTCTGGCGCTGGAGACGGCAGCGATGGCTCCTCTCCCTCTGGCGCTGGAGACGGCAGCGATGGCTCCTCTCCCTCTGGCGCTGGAGACGGCAGCAGCAGGGTCTCTCCCATATCCGCAGCCAGGTAGTTGAACACCATGGCTGCGATGTCTGGGAGGGAAGCTGGGTGGTGTTGCTGTTCCCAGGCCTCCCAGCGCTCCCCATCTCTTGCCCACAGGAGGTTGATCACTGCAGGGAGGGCTTCCTCATAATCCCTCCCCGGCTCCACCAGCCAGTCCCAGACTCCCTCAGAGGAGAGTGCATTCGTCCTCTTTGGAGGATGCAGGTCCTCCCTCACTGGACGCTCTGGCTCCTCTTTCTCCTGCCATGGAGGGGGTTGGTCTGGTGCCACGTGCCCAACCTCACCAACCGCGAAGCACCACTCCTCACCCTTCAGGCAGGTGAGGCAGATATCCAGTGTGGCAAGGTAAGGCTGATGTTGCTGCGCCTCCTGCTGCTGTTGTTGCTGCTGCTGCTGCTTTCTCCTCCGGCTACTTTTCCCCATTTTTAATTTGAAAAAAAAAAAAACGAACAAACAAAAAAAAAAACGCACTTTTCAATCCTGGTCCGGCTGTTGGAGGCGTTGTTTGTCCCACGCAGGACACCATATGTGGCAGTCTGGCTCGCAGTGGTGACGTCACGGACCAGGAATTAGAAACCAAAACAATGGTTGGGCGGTTAAAGCGTATTTATTAATAAACAAAAATAAAATATTTAAACAAAACACAAAACAAAAGGGCACGAGGGCCAAACGAATGAACAAACAAACAAGTAAGTGATGTGCTGGGAAATCCAGCACGTCTTAGCAATTGTTTTTCTAAATGTGGCTTTCTCTCTCCGCTCTCCCGTACTCTCCTCTACACTCTCAACCTAGAATGCAGAGAGCTGCAGGCTTATATACTCTGGCCGAGGGATTAACCAGTTGGTAATTATCTTATTATCCCTCGGCCAGAGTCTGCACGCGTTTGGTAAGGATGCATGACTGTCAGCTAGTTAAATAATCAGTAGCTGATCAG
The DNA here is from genome assembly GCF_902713425.1 of Acipenser ruthenus. Classification (NCBI taxonomy): domain Eukaryota; kingdom Metazoa; phylum Chordata; class Actinopteri; order Acipenseriformes; family Acipenseridae; genus Acipenser; species Acipenser ruthenus. Next base: position 5,186,500 of record NC_081229.1, on the reverse strand, counting down.
CCATGCATCCTCACGGGGTTTTTAAATATAATAACAAAAGACGCGGCGCTTTTACCCGCGCCGCAAACAAAAATACAAATAATAATAACTAGGGGCGGGACACTCCGCCACACTCCCCCATCTGTTTCTACCATGTTTTTTGGTGTCTGCCTTCAACTCAGCGCCGTGGCTTTGGCCCTTGTGTCTCCCTGGTGTATGCTACACGCTAACCAGGTGTGTGACCACGCTGTTAGGGTAGGCACCGTTGCATAGCTGCCCTCGGTGCACACACAGCCCTTGGTACTTTGGTATCTTGGTACGCACGGTGCCCAGCGCTACAGTGCCAATGCACGGACACGGTATCGCACGGTACTCGGTGCACGCGATGCTCGGTACGCACTAAAGTCTTACAGCACTAGTGCACGAACGCACGGTGCACGTAGCAGATATTTAGGGTTCTCTCTCTCTGTTTAACATGGATCGCAGATCCCCTTAGTACAGTTCCAAAAACTGTTGGGTGTAATGGCCTGTGACAGTCTGGCTCGCAGTGGTGTGGTGGATGACGTCACGGACCAGGAAGTAACTGACTCCAAACAGTGGATGGGCGGGTGAAACCGAGTGCAAAAGCACTCGGCGTATTTAATAATAAACAAACAACAGATTTAAACAAAATACAAACAAAAGGGCACGAGGGCCAAACGAATAAATAAACAAACAAGTAAGTGCCGTGCTGGATAATCCAGCACGTATTAGCAATTGTTTTTAAATGTTATACCTTCTCTCCGCTCCCCGTACTCTCTACTCCAACACCCCAACATCAAGTGCAGAGAGCTGCAGGTTTATATACTCTGGCCGAGGGATTTAACTAGTTGGTAATTATCTTATTATCCCCCGGCCAGAGTCTGCACGTGTTTGGTAAGGATGCATGACTGTCAGCTAGTTAAATAATCAGTAGCTGATCAGCCATGCATCCTCACGAGGTTTTTAAATATAACAATAAAAGACGCGGCGCTTTTACCCGCGCCGCAAACAAAAATACAAATAATAATAAATAGGGGCGGGACACTCCGCCACACATGCCCCCCCTTGTGCGCAGCACACATGGCCTTTTCGGCCACCTCCCCCCTTAGTCCCCAAAGTCCCGGTTAGCAGTCCCGGCGCAGGAACAGGGGCAGCAGCGGACCAAAGGTGGCGGCCACGGTGGGATGTCCTCCTCCCACCCAAACAGCCGTAGCGTTCCAATGGCCCGCGCACCGGCCGGCTCCTTTGGCCAAAAAAATTTTGGGGGTGGTCTCCAGACCTGCCCCCCCTTCTTCATGGCCGGCCACCCTTTCTCCTGCAGCGAAATTGCTGCGGGGGAAGCTGGTCTCCTGACCTCCCCCCCCTTCTTCATGGCTGGCAGCTGCCCTTCATGGGGCTCCAGCCACAGTATTTCCTGCCGCGAAAGTGCGGCTGGGGGAGCTGGTCTCCTGACCTCCCCCCTCCTCTTCACGGCCAGCAGTTCCCCTCCGTGGGGCTCTGACCACATGATCTCCGGCCGCGAAAGTGCGGCTGGGGGAGCTGGTCTCCTGACCTTCCCCTTCCTCTTCATGGCCAGCAGTTCCCCTCCGTGGGGCTCTGACCACCCAAACTCCTGCCGCGAAAGTGCGGCTGGGGGAGCTGGTCTCCTGACCTCCCCCCTCCTCTTCACGGCCAGCAGTTCCCCTCCGTGGGGCTCTGACCACAGTGTAGTGACCCCAGGCGAAGCAGGATCCCTGGCGACCCCAGGCGACTGCAGCGGCAGCGGACCCTCGGGAGGTGAACTCGGGAGGGGAGCCCCTGGCCATGGAGGCGGCAGCGGGAGCTCCACTTCTCCCTCGTTCTCTGTAGCTGGTGGCTCTCCAGGTGATGCGGAGCAACAGGCAGCCCCAGGCGATGCGAAGCAGGCATCCCTGGGTGGTGCGAGGCAGGGCAGGAGCAGTCCTTCCCATGACGGTGGATGTGGAACCAGCAGGTATTCACCCTCTGCTGGTGGAGGTGGGAGGGGCAAGCAGTCCTCCCACGGCGGCTGAGGCGGAACCAGCAGGTATTCACCCTCTGCTGGTGGAGGTGGGAGGGGCAAGCAGTCCTCCCATGGCGGTTGAGGCAGAACCAGCAGGCATTCACCCTCTGCTGGTGGAGGTGGGAGGGGCAAGCAGTCCTCCCACGACGGTGGAGGCGGAACCAGCAGGCATTCACCCTCTGCTGGTGGAGGTGGGAGGGGCAAGCAGTCCTCCCACGGCGGTTGAGGCAGAACCAGCAGGCATTCACCCTCTGCTGGTGGAGGTGGGAGGGGCAAGCAGTCCTCCCACGGCGGTTGAGGCAGAACCAGCAGGCATTCACCCTCTGCTGGTGGAGGTGGGAGGGGCAAGCAGTCCTCCCACGACGGTGGAGGCGGAACCAGCAGGCATTCACCCTCTGCTGGTGGAGGTGGCGGAGGCAGAGGCAGCTCTTGCTGCTCTGCTCCTGGTGGTGGTGGAAACAGAGGCAGCTCCTGCTGCTCTGCTCCTGGTGGTGGTGGAGACAGTGGCGAGGGCTCCTCACCCCCTAACGCTGGAGACGGCAGCCATGGCTCCTCTCCCTCTGGTGTTGGAGACGGCAGCACTGGCTCCTCTCCCTCGGGCGCTGGAGACGGCAGCGATGGCTCCTCTCCCTCTGGCGCTGGAGACGGCAGCACTGGCTCCTCTCCCTCTGGCGCTGGAGACGGCAGCGATGGCTCCTCTCCCTCTGGCGCTGGAGACGGCAGCGATGGCTCCTCTCCCTCTGGCGCTGGAGAAGGCAGCGATGGCTCCTCTCCCTCGGGCGCTGGAGACGGCAGCGATGGCTCCTCTCCCTCTGGCGCTGGAGAAGGCAGCGATGGCTCCTCTCCCTTTGGCGCTGGAGACGGCAGCGATGGCTCCTCTCCCTCTGGCGCTGGAGACGGCAGCGATGGCTCCTCTCCCTTTGGCGCTGGAGAAGGCAGCGATGGCTCCTCTCCCTCTGGCGCTGGAGACGGCAGCGATGGCCCTTCTCCCTCTGGCGCTGGAGAAGGCAGCGATGGCTCTTCTCCCTCTGGTGTTGGAGACGGCAGCGATGGCTCCTCTCCCTCTGGCGCTGGAGACGGCAGCGATGGCCCTTCTCCCTCTGGCGCTGGAGAAGGCAGCGATGGCTCTTCTCCCTCTGGTGCTGGAGAAGGCAGCGATGGCTCCTCTCCCTTTGGCGCTGGAGACGGCAGCGATGGCTCCTCTCCCTCTGGCGCTGGAGAAGGCAGTGATGGCTCTTCACCCTCTGGCGCTGGAGAAGGCAGTGATGGCTCTTCTCCCTCTGGCGCTGGAGACGGCAGGCTCCTCCATCTCCTGCCATGGAGGGGGTTGGTCTGGTGCCACGTGCCCGACCTCACCAACCGCGAAGCACCACTCCTCACCCTTCAGGCAGGTGAGGCAGATGTCCAGTGTGGCAAGGTAAGGCTGCTGCTGCTGCGCCTCCTGCTGCTGTTGTTGCTGCTGCTGCTTTCACCTCCGGCTACTTTTCCCCATTTTTATTTATTTATTTTTATTTATTTTTTTTTCAACAAAAAAAAAACACACAAAAATACTTTTTGAAAAAAACAAAAAAAACGTCCTTATCCTTTCCTGGTCCGGCTGTTGGAGGCGTTGTTTGTCCCACCTCGGACACCATATGTGACAGTCTGGCTCGCAGTGGTGTGGTGGATGACGTCACGGACCAGGAAGTAACTGACTCCAAACAGTGGATGGGCGGGTGAAACCGAGTGCAAAAGCACTCGGCGTATTTAATAATAAACAAACAACAGATTTAAACAAAATACAAACAAAAGGGCACGAGGGCCAAACGAATAAATAAACAAACAAGTAAGTGCCGTGCTGGATAATCCAGCACGTATTAGCAATTGTTTTTAAATGTTATACCTTCTCTCCGCTCCCCGTACTCTCTACTCCAACACCCCAACATCAAGTGCAGAGAGCTGCAGGTTTATATACTCTGGCCGAGGGATTTAACTAGTTGGTAATTATCTTATTATCCCCCGGCCAGAGTCTGCACGTGTTTGGTAAGGATGCATGACTGTCAGCTAGTTAAATAATCAGTAGCTGATCAGCCATGCATCCTCACGAGGTTTTTAAATATAACAATAAAAGACGCGGCGCTTTTACCCGCGCCGCAAACAAAAATACAAATAATAATAAATAGGGGCGGGACACTCCGCCACATGGCCGCAACCATATCAGCCATAGAGCTGGCTCTACTACTCATGCGCCCGCTCCAAGCGTGGCTCAATGCGTTCCATTTACACCCGAAGCGCGACAGACACCGTCGTCTGACAGTGTCTCGCACGTGGTCAGCAGCCCTGAGATGCTGGAGGATATCCTCCAACCTCCGCACGAATGGCCCAGAACACTCCTCTATGCGTTCTCACCAATACCGTTGCTCCCAGCCTTCTTGGCGAAGGTCCGGTTAGAGGAAGCGACAGTTCTCCTAGTGGCCCCTCAGTAGCTCAGGAGAACAGGGTTCTCGACTCTGTGCCAGCTCTTACGAGACCAGCCCTGGGAGATCCCACTTCGCTAAACCTTAAACCTGCTTAATCCACGAGATAGACGCATCAAGTGGACTAACTTTAGTATGCTGCAATCCACCCTGAAAGTCTGCTACATACATTAATAATAATAATAATAATAATAATAATAATAATAATAATAATAGTTCGGTTACCTCTAATCAAGTTGAGATGGTATTTTAAATACACATATTATTAAAAGATCACAAAGAAAGTACGCTTTCAACTTGATTCGCGTTAGCCCCCAAACAATTGTTATACCAACACATATTACAAATAATGAAATGTAAGAAATAGAAAAAGATTCATTTGATTCAGTCTAGCTCATTCAAAGTGTATTTATAGATGCAGGATCTACAAGTGTATTACCAACCTCTATTACGCAGTAAAACAAATGTGGATATGCTTGAACTGCTTTTGTGTCAGGTAACGTTTATTACTATGTAACATTCCTTTCTAGTAACTGCATAATAACACATTGATCAGTGTAACCCCCGTCCCACACACACCTCTGGACATGAAGGGCAATGTGGAACTTACCTGGTTTGCTGCCCTAACTCATCTGTACTGTAAACTATGGAAAACGAACCCCAGCAGCAACCCTGGGGGGTCGCTGGGGGATTGCATGTGGATTACGAACCCCAGCGGCAACCGTGGGGGGCCACCGGAGGATTGCATGTGGATTACAAACCATCAGGCTGTAATTCTTTTGAGGCTTGTTGATGACACATAAATCACGACAGCTTCATTTTTACTGATTTATCTTCGTCACCAGAAACCCGAAATGTGGCAAAACACAGACTGCTCATTCGCATTCAGTTATTTTCATGTTTTATTCTTGAATTGTTGTGCATTTTTTCCTTCTTCCTCATAAATCAATCTAATGTGTTCAGCTGATTTACTACAGCTGCTACGATTGTAAAAAAACTAATCCGCGCCATCATCATAATACTCATTAATAATTTTACTTATGCATACTTTTTCTTGTTATCTTGATGTATTAACAATAGGCCCTCGTTACCTTCTCCTTGTGTGAGACAGCTTCAGAACTCCTGCTTCTTCAGAATAATATATTTGCATCTCAGTTTATGTTTCAAATTGTAAATATCCATAGCACACCATACCTTTTTACCAAGTAGATGGTAGTATAACCCCAGACATCTTGTATGCAGGCTAGCTACTATATAACAGTTTTCTGGGACTAAAAATGTGTAGTTCATAATGAAATACATTTCAGGTGTTGTTATAATTAGAGAAACAAACAAACTAACAAACAAACAAAAGACAAATTCAGACCAAATCATTATTTTTATTTTTATACCAGCAAAAAATACAGACTATCAATATATTCAGCAATACAGAATATAAATAGACAGAAGAGACTCACTCAGTACATACCATAGTATCTATTTTGGTTAGTTAAATATGATTACAGTGTACCTATTAACTACATTCGAACACAGATTAGCATTAGGTGCAATCTGCATCATCAGAAACCAGGCCCTGTTGGCTGTCTAGTTTGTGTACATTCCTTACTGAAATATGAGAGCATTATTTAAATGTGTAAAACCTACTTAAATATTATAGAATCTTTTTTTAAAGGCAAAAAGCAGAAATTAGAAATATATTAAATAAGACCCTTTCACCCTCTCTACTTCCCTCTTAACAATACATCGTATATGATGCTGCCCAAGGTTTAAAATCCATGTTCTTATATCTTATTATCCCCAGCAATAAGATCACTGGACATTTCCTTATGTTGAAGATCTTTTGGTTCATTGCTTGTGTTTTATACTTCAATTTGTAATATGTAGATATTTAAAAGAAAACGTTATAAATAATAATAATATTAATAATAATAATAATAATAATAATAATAATAATAATTTAAACCAAGTTGCTGCTGCTTCCTGGTAGCTGATCAGTCCTTGTATTGCAGTTCAAACTCTCTCCAATGGTCCAGCCTCAATCAGACCCAGTGACCTACAGCACAGGTACCAGGATGCAGCAGTTTATCTACAGCCTGGCATTTTAAATAGCTGTGTATCCTGAATTAAAAGAAAAACAAGTGAACAGCAGCTTCTGAAAAGACTCCTCAATGCTGATTGTGAGGAAGTGAGGAGAGGAATCATATTAGTGTTGCGCTGTGCCATGAAACCCATAAGACAAGCATTGTGCACTGAAGCCTGTGCAACACTATTATGCTTCCCCACCTCACTTCCTCACAATCAGTATTGAGGAGTCTTTTCTTAAGTAATTATTGCCCCTTTAAGATTGCTACACAGTCATTTCATCTACAGGACTCTGGCATTGCCAAACTCTGTCACATACAAGATTTTGTTTTGCTTTATTATTCACGCATGCTACGTTTATACAACAAAATTTAGACTTAGATATTTCCATAACGTTTTTGTAAATTGCTTTTTTTTTAGACTAAAGTACTTTATACTACAGAATGTTTGAGAAGCAGTGCTATAAAACCTTTCAGATGTGTTTTTAACCTTTGAAACAGATAAAGGGGAGCTTTTCATAGCAGCACAGATCATTCCACTGAGCCCCCCCATCATCCCCCAGCACCATCTCCCCGCAGTGCTCATAGTAAGGATTGTTGGGCTCCCCAGGGGCCCAGTTAGTGTAGTTTAGGGAGGCCTTCTTATCCTTACCAGCAACCCAGTACCATTTATCATACACCACGGTTCTGTGCAGGCCGATCCAGAATCGCGACGCAGTGCTGTTCCTGACGAGCTCCGACACTCTGTTCTGTGCAGCCAGGCTTGTGAGGCTCACTAGGTCAGTGTAGTGATCCCTGCAGTACTGCCAAGCCTCTGGCCAGACCATACTGTCAGAGATCAGGTGGAGCTCCTCAGGGATTGGAGTGACTGGTAAAAAATATGACAATGATAATAATAAATAAAACTAATAATGAATACAGTCACAAATACAGCCCATCCAAATGCAGCTTTGTTGAAATCCTGCTTCAGTCTGCATTTCATTATGAGAGCTGTGTGGTTCAGATTATTGGTCAGTTTAGGCTACTAGGGTCTGGTTTCACTTCACCCTACGACACGGTACCCACCTGTTACTGCGGGTGAAGTGCCAGGGAGCCAGGAGCTGGAGTGCCCAGGGGAGCTGGCTCGAGGAGAGGTGCTGTCCATCGTGGAAGGCTGCTGGGATTGTTCTCCTCCATCTGGTGTTTGGGAAGTGGTTGCCCCAGTGGTTGGAGAGCTCTGAGAGTCAGACTGAACAGTGGTGGTGTCCTGTGGATCTGTGGAAATGATCACATATCCCTGACCGTACACCAGCCATTTGACTCTGTACCCACCCGCTGCTGCAGGAGGAGAGGGGCTGGCCATCGTGGAAGGATGCTGGGATTGTTGTTCTCCATCTTCTGTTTGGGAAGAGTCAAACTGAACAGTGGTGGTGTCCTGTATATCTGTAGGAAAAAAATCACATAAAAAGAATCAACCAGCCTGCTAATTACCGCACTGTGCTGTGCATTGTGTGGTGGTGTCAGGATGTGCTGTCCTAGTATCTGCTGCTCAGAGAATGAATCTACAGTGTGGGGGAGTCAGGATCTGGAGGGTGAAATTGTTTTTTAAAGCCTTGGTTATTGACCGCTCAACTACAGCAAACTGATATTTAATTTCTTACCTGTTTAATGTCCTATTTTGTGTATTCTAAGTAATTATAGTTAGTAGACATGTCAAAGAATGATGAGCAGAAACCACAATGGAAAATCACTCAGCACACACACACACACGCACGCACGCACGCACACACACACACACACGCATGCACACACGCACACGCACACACACACACACACACACACACACACACACACACGGATATTAACAGGTAAGAAATGAAACATTCTGATCAGGTAGCTGATAAAGAGCGTCTCTATAACTCAGAAGTGACTTGCCTTTGTAGCAGATGAACTTGTTGATGTCATTGCAGTTGTTCTCCTGCCATGTCCCAAAATTCCAATCAGAGGTCTTGATCGTGACACAGGTTCCATTCCTCACTAGCTGAAATCCTCCCCAGTTGCTGTAGTTGAAAGTTTCCCCGTTTCCCCAGCTCCAAGACCCACCGTCCCTCCTCAGTCCTATCCAGTAGTCGGTATTGGAAGTGTCTTTGTTCATCAGCTGTTCGATATCCAGGAGCACGTCTTGGCTTGTGATGCTCACCAGGTCTGTGTACAGAGATCTGCAGTGTTCTCTGGCTTCGTCTGCATTCTTCACAGTGTGAACCAGGAAGTACTCCCTCTGACCGCACAGCGCAGAAGGTCCTGCAGAGAAACACAACAGTGTAACAGGACTGTAAATATTATTATTATTATTATTATTATTATTATTATTATTATTATTATTATTATTATAATTATTATTATTATTATTTTTATTATTCACTTAAAATAAATCAATCAACCAGTTACTGATTTGTCACAATCATAGGTCATTGTATTCTGTGTAAAGATGTCATACCATGCACTGAGCAATTCTGAAGTAAAACCATGCTTTTTAATGTTTAGTTTTTTTAATAAGTAATATTAGTAGCATATAAACTATTTATAACAACAGTGCACTTTATTTTAAACGTACATTTAGTTTTTTCTCAATGGTATTTTTTTTTCAAAACTCCAGTATCAATGCACTAAACGTGCTGATCGTTCCATCCAGATATTTCCATGACGCGTTTCCATCACGTCCCTGCATTCTACTTCAAGAGGTCACTAAAGGACTGTTTGAAAGAATCAATGGTTTGAACATTGTGATGTTAAACTACATGACTGTAATCATCATAAAAATATATCGCAATATCAAAATAACTAGCAAGCTGGGTACTCTGTTCAGAAATCAATTCTCCTTACCTGCCAAGCAGACGAAGCACTGAGGGTTACCACAAGGTTCAGCTCCCCACTCTCCGGTGGGAATCATGGCTCCACAATCTCCATTAGCATCTGGTTCCCAACTCAGCCATTTGCTGTATTGAAAGGCCACACCGGTTGACCATTCCCAAGGCGAGCTGACTGTGTTTCTGCGCAGACCCAACCAAAACGTGTAATCTGAGACCCGGGAAATCAGTGCCTTGACTGCCAGCATTTCCTCTTCACTGGGAACACTAACCAGATCAATGAAATTACTTTGACAGTGTTGGCGAGCTTGGTCCCAGGTCATTACATCTCTGACGACGTGGTATCTTCTTTGAGGGCAGCAGACTGAGAGACCCCTGATCAAGGTGCAGGCTACAACAACAAAAACACAACATGAGTCAAAATCTTCACTCCACTGGATAATAAAATGGGCCGCGCTTTAGTGACAGGATCCATTCAGGCAATAAAGCATCTAAAACGTGCTGTAAAAGAGGTCCTGATTTGAAACAGACTTTTTAAAATGAATGGTGCAACAGTTGAATAGCGCAACAGTGAATGGTGCAACAGCGTAGCCTGAGAGATCCATTCCTTCATGTTGTGTAGCTCTTCTAAATCAAGAATACTTTCTTACACAACTAGCAGAATCAGTCTATTAAATTTGATCATCTGAATCATACTGATCAGTACAGCACAGTGAAACTCACCGGACATGACGAGGAAAGCCAGGCTGCACATTGCTGTTGTCTCTGATGAGCTCCGTCACTCGGGATTGTTTCCTAAAGGACAGTAAGAATAACCCATGATGCAGTGCCCATCGATACCGCGTCAAACGAGATTGTGCTGGAGACAGAAGTCCAAATACATGAATGTTTGTTTTTCACCTGATCATTCATCCTTGTCCATGACACGTTTGAGTGACTATGACTGAAGCATATGCACTTAGTCACCTAATTAGTGAGACAGTTGATTGGGCACTGGATATGGAGTGATTTCAGCTGTTGAATTGCAAGCTTGAATAAAAGCAATAAAGAATCACAGAAAAACACCAATATGCCACTTCTTGGAGGCTGGACTGGGGCAGCGTACTGTGGCTCACGGTCTTGGGTGCTCACAGCCAGCAATTTCAAACCGGGCGAGACGATATAATCAGACACACTCTGTCAATGACAGGCCATGAACTGGGAGACGTGTGGCTTCTAGGTCTCAGAGCCCACTGAACTGGCAGATGCTTATCCAGGCACTACAAGAGGAATGGGTCAGGATTCCACAAGACAGCATCAGAAACCTGGTGCAAAGCATGCGTCGCAGATGTACTGCTTGTATTGCTTCCAACGCTGCCACACACGCCACGAGCCTGTGACAGTATCCCCCGCCCCCCCATAACTTCAGACAGTAAAATGTCAATTGTTAATCAGCACAATAAAAAGTCACTGCACCTGCTCTAAAACAGAGTTTGTCATTTTTCAATCACATCTAGTGAATTTGATCCAAATATAAGTGATGCGTTTCTTTTGATGCTCATTATAGGTGCAAGGCAAAAGGGGGTCCTTCTTTTTCACTGTAACAAATGCATCTACTAATCAATGATTATTTACAAGATAATAACCTCTCTTAAAATAACGAATACAAAATGACTAAGAAAAATCTGAAACAATAATAATAACAATAATCTTCACAGGAAAGAAAAAAGTGTATATAAAATAAAAATGTATAATAAAAAAGAATACTCTTAACAGTCAACAGTGCATCCAAGTTTTCTTTTTTTTTATGTGAACATAAAAAAGCACAATTGTTATATTGTTATTACTATTAATGATACAGGTGTAAGGTTATTTTGTGGTACGCGTTACGAAGCGGTACAGCGTGTACTGCGCTTGGTCAAGCAGAAAACAAGGATAAGCCCCTCTGGAACGGGTACCATGTACTGACCTTAAAGTTTTCTTTTTCACAATTTTGCAACTGTATGTGACTTTAACTGACAAGCAGCACATTGGGTTATCTAACACTGTAAACATATATGACTCTCGTCTTGTTTGTAGTGATTTGTGCAGTAGCCTATCACAGCATAGACAGCGTACCATTTTCTGATGTTACACGGGTCAAGTTTTGGTGGTACCACATTCTGAGGATGTACCACTTTCTGACACTACACCAGTAATAATAATAATAATAATAATAATAATAATAATAATACAGCACATCCATGTGCAAGTTTATGCGAACATGTTAAATGTCTGCTTTTCTATTTATGTCCCTCCAGTTTCTTCAAAACAGTACCCAGTAAAGAAACTCAAGGAAAGTGCATCTTCTTTATTATTATTATTATTATTATTATTATTATTATTATTATTATTATTATTATTATTGTTTTATATTACTCTAGATAATGTTAACTTAGTATTACAGTATTGTATGTAACTATAAAGCATGGATCTAAATATAAAAACATAGAACATGCCGTCAGATATTTCTTCATTCTTTACAGTTCTGTGGTTACGATGTTCTCTGGTATAGAGCAATAAGAGATTATATTGAGAGGTTTCCTTACCAGCTAGTCCAAGAGCTCCCAAGGTGTTCTCCTCTCCAGTGTCGATGGTGAAAGTGACAATATGACATCATCTCGCTTTCCATATTGAGAATGGACAGGAGGCAGGAGGCAGGAGACACGCCCTCTGGCTTGTGACAGACACGCATTATAATCACAATCACAGGCTTATACACAGACACCAGCAATGATGCACATTGCAAGTAATTAGTTCATTTAAAAAGGGGATGTGCTTAACAAACCTGTCCGTGATAGGCACAGAAATCCAAAGTATTGTCCCTGCATAAAATCCAATACTATAAATGTGTGTTTCATACAAATGTATTTTAAACATTTCTTTGTATCAAGTTAGTGACTGATCAGCCGGCAGTATTGGGGTGCAGCACTCAGAAAGGGTCCCCTTCCTTTCATTTATAAACTCTGGCAGGAGGCAGGGACCCATTGGACTGCTGCACCCTGACAGGTGAGCTCTCTGCTTTATTGGTCAGTCACTAATTAGATATATTGGACTTCTAATTACTTAGATTTCGTGCTTTAAATCTATATATATAATCTTGAAGGCATTCATGTGCAGCAAAATTTTTTTCCAAAAAGAGGTGTCGACCATAAGACATTTTATACTAATGTTTCTGCAGAATTAAAAAAAAAACAGCTGACAGCAATGATGTAAACCATGTATGCTTTCCTCGATGTCGCTCATAGAGACGAGGCTGGTCGCACACTCACAAATCTCTTCTGCTTTCAGACTTGACTGCAAATATTAAGCATCAGATTCCTGTTACGTTTTTATTATTTATTTAAACAAAAGAAGAAACAAACAGAACGCGTTTCGATACATAGGCTGGGACCAAATCAAAACTCTGACAGCCCGCTAATCGCACTTAAGAAAACTGTATTTAATAGCTGTGGCACGTGCGGAGGGGGTTGAAATCCTCCCCACGGTAAAATGTGTGGTTTTGTGTTCCGGTATTTAGTGAGGGTCATTGTACGTGTAGTTAATGCTCAAAAAGAGCCAAGTGTTTATTTTGTTTTGTGTTTATTGTTTATTTTGGTTTGTTTATTTTGTGTTTAATTAAAAAGAATTGCTCATAAGCACCGAAAAATCAAAGTCTGCTGTGCTGGGTCAAGTTTTTAAAGGGCCAACGAACCCGAGCCGCAAGGCTCATGTTAGACGTGGTGGCAGCGGTGCTCAGCCCTACAGACCAGCACAGTTGAGAATAATGGACATTGCAGAGCTGATAAGGACTCTCAAAAAGTCCACAGAGGAGATGCAGGAGATGACCCGCAGGCAGCGGGAGAGCAACCAGAGATGGAGACAGGAGAACGGGATACCAGAGCCGGAGCCAACCAAGCTGGAGCTGCTGCTCCAGAAGTGGGAGCAGGCAAGGGTAGCTCCGCAGTCTCCCAAGCCAGAGGGGGAGGAGCTGCCGCCGCCCGAGCCAGAGGGGGAGGAGCTGCCGTGGCCCGAGTTAGAGGGGAAGGAGGTGAAGACCCCACGTCCACCACAGCCCCGACCACCACCCCTGTGGTCCAGTCCGGTGCCGCTGTGTGCAGTCCCTTGCCCCTCGCTCCTGGATACCCTGCCGGTTTGCCTGGAACTCCCTACACTACACCTGGAGCCCAGGAGTCTGCAGAACCGGTCTCAGTTCTCCACCTGGTTCCCTGCTCCACTCCCCCCAAGCACCAAGACGTCGCTGCGCTGCTCCCAGACATCGCTTGGGCTCCCCCTGGTCACTACTTCGCTCCCTCTGGGTGATTGGACGTCGCTACACCTCTGCCCGCCTCTGCAGCCTCCAGTGCCCCGGTTGTCGCTACGGTCACCCCTGACAAACCAGTGGGTTCCCTCGTCGCCGGTGCGATGTCCCTACCTGGCTGGGCCGGAACATGGACCGACCCACCCTCAAGTCCGCCCGTGGAAGAGGGCGAAAAGGGACATTGGTGGACTCGAGGGTGGGTGTTTTAAGGGAGGGGATGGCCTTGGAATGGCCGGTCAGTGTTGCACACTCGGGGGGGGGGGGGGAGGATGTGTGGCATAGCGTTTTCTTTTTATGAGTAGAAGAAATAAGATGGTTACAAAAAAAGAAAACTCTCTCTCTATATATATATATATACAGTACTGTGCAAAAGTTTTAGGCAGGTGTGAAAAAATGCTGTAAAGTAAGAATGCTTTCAAAAATAGACATGTTAATAGTTTATATTTATCAATTAACAAAATGCAAAGTGAGTGAACAGAAGAAAAATCTACATCAAATCAATATTTGGTGTGACCACCCATTGCCTTCAAAACAGCATCAATTCTTCTGGGTACACTTGCACACAATTTTTGAAGGAACTCGGCAGGTAGGTTGGCCCAAACATCTTGGAGAACTAACCACAGTTCTTCTGTGGATTTAGGCAGCCTCAGTTGCTTCTCTCTCTTCATGTAATCCCAGACAGACTCAATGATGTTGAGATCAGGGCTCTGTGGGGGCCATATCATCACTTCCAGGACTCCTTGGTCTTCTTTACGCTGAAGATAGTTCTTAATGACTTTCGCTGTATGTTTGGGGTCGTTGTCATGCTGCAGAATAAATTTGGGGCCAATCAGATGCCTCCCTGATGGTATTGCATGATGGATAAGTATCTGCCTGTACTTCTCAGCATTGAGGAGACCATTAATTCTGACCAAATCCCCAACTCCATTTGCAGAAATGCAGCCCCAAACTTGCAAGGAACCTCCACCATGCTTCACTGTTGCCTGCAGACACTCATTCGTGTACCGCTCTCCAGCCCTTCGGCAAACAAACTGCCTTCTGCTACAGCCAAATATTTCAAATTTTGACTCATCAGTCCAGAGCACCTGCTGCCATTTTTCTGCACCCCAGTTCCTGTGTTTTCGTGCATAGTTGAGTCGCTTGGCCTTGTTTCCAAGTTGGAGGTATGGCTTTTTGGCCGCAAGTCTTCCATGAAGGCCACTTCTGACCAGACTTCTCCGGACAGTAGATGGGTGTACCAGGGTCCCACTGTTTTCTGCCAATTCTGAGCTGATGGCACTGCTGGACATCTTCCGATTGCGAAGAGAAGTAAGCATGATGTGTCTTTCATCTGCTGCAGTAAGTTTCCTTGGCCGACCACTGCGTCTACGATCCTCAACGTTGCCCGTTTCTTTTTGCTTCTTCAAAAGAGCTTGGACAGCACATCTGGAAACCCCTGTCTGCCTTGAAATTTCTGCCTGGGAAAGACCTTGCTGATGCAGTATAACTACCTTGTGTCTTGTTGCTGTGCTCAGTCTTGCCATGGTGTATGACTTTTGACAGTAAACTGTCTTCAGCAACCTCACCTTGTTAGCTGAGTTTGGCTGTTCCTCACCCAGTTTTATTCCTCCTACACAGCTGTTTCTGTTTCAGTTAATGATTGTGTTTCAACCTACATATTGAATTGATGATCATTAGCACCTGTTTGGTATAATTGTTTAATCATACACCTGACTATATGCCTACAAAATCCCTGACTTTGTGCAAGTGTACCTAGAAGAATTGATGCTGTTTTGAAGGCAAAGGGTGGTCACACCAAATATGGATTTGATTTAGATTTTTCTTCTGTTCACTCACTTTGCATTTAGTTAATTGATACATATAATCTATTAACATGTCTATTTTTGCAAGCATTCTTACTTTACAGCATTTTTTCACACCTGCCTAAAACTTTTGCACAGTACTGTGTGTATATATATATAATATAATATATATATATATATATATATATATATATATATATATATATATATATATATATATATATATAAATGTTTTGTTAAATATAAAAAATAAAAGTGAAAGGAAAGGCTGGTCTAGAGCATTAACATTAATCTAACAGCGCCACCTGGACCCCGAGATTAGAACCCGGGCCTCCAAAGAGCGTTACAAGGCTGGTCTAGTGCATTAACTAAATCCAATCTTGCAACTAGCCCCCCCCCCCCCGAGTCAGAGTCAGGTGACAGCCAGGACACCAGTTTTCTTTGCATAGAGTTTGCTTTCCTCCATGTCATATTCTCAGACTGTTTTGCATTATCACATTTGAATCCAAGGCGTTTCACAGCACACCAGCTGTTCGCTCGTTCTTTTTTTTTCTATTTACATTGATTAGCAGAAGCTTTAACCCTTTGCATCTAGGACCCTCAAGGTGTTGTCGACTCAAACTATCTGTTGTTAAACCAAGAGGTTGGAGACATACCCTCTGGCTTCTGACAGGTGCATTAACCCACTGTGCCACAGAGCCCCCTTGACTGGAACCCAGGACTTCAGGTGCATTAACACTAACCCACTGTGCCACTGAACCCCCTTGACTGGAATCCAGGCCTTCAGGTGCATTAACACTAACCCACTGTGCCACTGAACCCCCTTGAATGGAACCCAGGACTTCAGGTGCATTAACACTAACCCACTGTGCCACTGAGCCCCCTTGACTGGAACCCAGGACTTCAGGTGCATTAACACTAACCCACTGCACCACCACTGCAGAGCTAGTGTCAGGAGGTTCTAAGGGACGAAAATATACAGTGCACCATATATTTTCATTAGTCTGTAATCCATATAAAATAAATATATGGATCACAGACTGAAATGTATTTTAAATATATCCCATATATTTTAAACATATAAAAAGGGGCCAATTTCTATACATGAAAAGTATAAGGATCATACTTTTCTACCATATATTAATAAGATATGTTTGTTCCATAAGGGGTGCTCAGGTCATGTGATTGTTCTGCTGGCAGATGTGAAACTAACATTTACAACAGATGGTAAAAATTCACTATTTAAAAAAATGATATGATTTTGAGATATTCATTTGTTAACTGTGTTCATAGAATGATGTTTTCGCTCATGAGTTGTATTGAAAGCATTTATACTGTGGACTAAGTTTGGAGATGCAGACGTGTTTTTTTCATACTAACTTTCGTACTACCATTCATTTAAAAATCCAACTGGATGCCTATGATT
Source organism: Acipenser ruthenus (assembly GCF_902713425.1). Lineage (NCBI taxonomy): Eukaryota > Metazoa > Chordata > Actinopteri > Acipenseriformes > Acipenseridae > Acipenser > Acipenser ruthenus. The sequence continues at coordinate 5,169,551 of NC_081229.1, read as the reverse complement.
AATATGATTTTGTGACTAATTTGACGCTATTAATATGTTTCAATATTAAATAAACCTAGTTATTAATCAAATCGATTCATCTCATTACATAATTGATTTCTTAAAATGTTTGGATATACTGTTACTTGATTGATTATTGTCTTGTTCACAGTCATCTTAACATGTTTTGCTGCTGATGTATGACTCCAGGTAAAGGTGAAAGGCTGGTCTAGTGCATTAACATGAACCCACTGCACCACCTAGACCCCCTGATTGGAACCCAGAACTTCAGGTGCATTAATACTAACCCACTGTGCCACAGAGCCCCCTTGACTGGAACCCAGGACTTCAGGTGCATTAACACTAACCCACTGTGCCACAGAGCCCCCTTGACTGGAACCCAGGACTTCAGGTGCATTAACACTAACCCACTGTGCCACAGAGCCCCCTTGACTGGAACCCAGGACTTCAGGTGCATTAACACTAACCCACTGTGCCACAGAGCCCCCTTGACTGGAACCCAGGACTTCAGGTGCATTAACACTAACCCACTGTGCCACAGAGCCCCCTTGACTGGAACCCAGGACTTAAGGTGCATTAACACTAACCCACTGTGCCACCTAGACCCCCTGATTGGAACCCAGAACTCCAGAGAAAGGTGACAGGCTAGTCTAGTGCAATGGTTTTCAACCCCGGTCCTCAGGGACCCCTGTGTCCAACTGAGCTCTCCATTATTTAACTAAACCCTTAATTGAACTTATAATTAGCTTAATTTGGCCTTTTTTTAATTGTTTTCAGCTCTTAAATAGTTCAGTATTTCAACACAACTTTAAAATGTTATTAATAACTTGAATGCTGCAACCTTTTAGGAGCTGAGAACAATTCAAAAGGTCTAATGAAGGGTTAAGTAAGTGAGAGCTCGGGGTTGAAAACCAGAAGACAGTGGAGTTCCTGAGGACTGGGGTTGAAAAGCACTGGTCTAGTGCATTAACCACCCCCCGCCCCCCCCTGAGCCAGGTGAAAGGCAGGACACCAGCTTTGATTTGCAAACATGTCATATTTCCAGACTGTTTTGCATTATCACATTTGAATCAAAGGCGCTTCACAGTGAAGAGCAGAATCTTTAACCCTCTGTATCCAGGCTCCTCAAAACCTTGTAGACTGAAACTATTTATTTTGAGCCATTTTATTGTAATTGATTTTAAGCTCTGTTTACATTCATCCTGCTGTAGAGTTGACCTCACCGGCTGCATAGCCCCGCCCACCTCGGTGAGTCGGGCTTGCTAAACAAACAAGAGTGTGTTCTCCCCCATCTGTTTCTACCATGTTTTTTGCTGTCTGCCTTCAACTCAGCGCCGTGGCTTCGGCCCTTGTGTCTCCCTGGTGTATGCTACACGCTGACCAGGTGTGTGACCACGCTGTTAGGGTAGGCACCGTTGCATATTATTATTATTATTATTATTTATTTCTTAGCAGACGCCCTTATCCAGGGTGACTTACAATCGCAAGCAAATACAAATACATTCAAGTGTTACAATATAAGTCATACAATAAGAACAAGAAATACAATAATTCTCAAGTGTGACAAACCACAATTCAATAATACAGCAGATAATAGTGAAAGTTACATCAGGATATGATTAAATAGTGATAGTTACATCAGGATATGATTAAGTACAAAATACTACAGATTAAACACTTGGCAGATTACAATATTCTGAGGTACAGGATTAAATGCAGTAAAATAGGGGGCAGATAAGAGCAAAATAAAGCATATTTAAATGAAGGGTGATAGTGTCCCAGGATACAACAGAGGAGTTCTACAGGTGCTGTTTGAAGAGGTGAGTCTTAAGGAGGCGCCGGAATGTGGTCAGGGACTGGGCAGTCCTGACATCTGTAGGAAGGTCGTTCCACCACTGCGGAGCAAGGGTGGAGAAGGAGCGGGCTCTGGAAGCAGGGGAGCGTAGCGGAGGTGGAGCCAGTCTTCTAGTGCAGGCGGAGCGGAGAGGTCGAGTGGGGGTGTAGGGAGAGATGAGGGTCTGGAGGTAGCTGGGTGCAGTCTGATCAAGGCATCTGTAGGCTAGTACAAGAGTCTTGAACTGGATGCGAGCGGTGATCGGGAGCCAGTGGAGCGAGCGGAGTAGTGGAGTAGCGTGGGCGAAGCGAGGTAGAGAGAACACCAGGCGAGCAGCAGAGTTCTGGATGAGCTGGAGCGGACGGGTGGCGGACGCAGGGAGGCCAGCCAGGAGGGAGTTGCAGTAGTCTAGGCGGGAGAGTACCAGGGCCTGGACCAGGAGCTGGGTAGCATAGTTGGTGAGGAAGGGTCGGATTCTTCGGATGTTGCTCAGGAAGAATCGGCAAGTGCGTGCCAGAGTGGAGATGTGCTGGGAATAAGAGAGGCAGGGGTCCAGGGTGACTCCAAGGTTCTTAGCTGAGGAAGAGGGAGAGAGTGTGGTAGATTCCAGAGGAACAGAGATAGAGAGATCAGAGGAGGGGGAGGAGGAGGGAAAGAAAAGGAGGTCAGATTTAGAGAGGTTGAGTTTGAGGTGATGCGAGTGCATCCAGGAGGAAATAGCAGACAGACAGGTAGAGATACGGGAGGAGATGGTGGAGTCAGAGGTGGGGAAGGAGAGGAAAATCTGAGCATCATCAGCATAGAAATGGTATGAGAAACCATAGGATGCGATGAGGGGGCCCAGGGAGCGGGTGTAGAGAGAGAACAGGAGAGGACCCAAGACTGACCCTTGGGGGACTCCAGTTAAGAGAGGGTGAGGTGTGGAGGTTGCTCCACGCCAGGTTACCTGGTAAGTGCGGTTGGAGAGGTAGGAGGAGAACCAGGCCAGAGCAGTGCCAGAGATCCCCAGGTCAGCAAGAGATGATAGTAGAATAGAGTGATCAACAGTGTCAAAGGCAGCAGAGAGGTCGAGGAGAATTAGGACAGAGGAGAGAGAGGCAGCTCGGGCACATTTAAGTGAGTTGGTGACAGACAGGAGGGCGGTTTCAGTGGAGTGAGCAGAGCGGAAGCCAGATTGGAGAGGGTCAAGCAGAGAGTGGTTGGACAGGAAAGCATAGCTGCTCTCGGTGCACACACAGCCCTTGGTACTTTGGTATCTTGGTACGCACGGTGCCCAGCGCTACAGTGCCAATGCACGGACACGGTATCGCACGGTACTCGGTGCACGCGATGCTCGGTACACACTATAGTGTTATAGCACTAGTGCACGAACGCACGGTGCACGCAGCAGATATTTAGGGTTCTCTCTCTCTGTTTAACATGGATCGCAGATCCCCTTAGTACAGTTCCCAAAACTGTTGGGTCTAATGGCCGCAACCATATCAGCCATAGAGCTGGCTCTACTACTCATGCGCCCGTTCCAAGTGTGGCTCAATGCGTTCCATTTACACCCGAAGCGCGACAGACACCGTCGTCTGACAGTGTCTTGCACGTGCTCAGCAGCCCTGAGATGGTGGAGGATATCCTCCCACCTCCGCACGAATGGCCCAGAACACTCGTCTATGCGTTCTCACCAATACCGTTGCTCCCAGCCTTCTTGGCGAAGGTCCGGTTAGAGGAAGCGGCAGTTCTCCTTGTGGCCCCTCAGTAGCTCAGGAGAACAGGGTTCTCGACTCTATGCCAGCTCTTACGAGACCAGCCCTGGGAGATCCCACTTTGCTAAACCTTAAACCTGCTTAATCCACGAGTTAGACGCATCAAGTGGACTAACTTTGGTACGCTGCAATCCACCCTGAAAGTCTGCTACATACATTAATAATAATAATAATAATAATAATAATAATAATAATAATAATAATAATAATAATAATAGTTTGGTTACCTCTAATCAAGTTGAGATGGTATTTTAAATACACATATTATTAAAAGAGAGCAAAGAAAGTACGCTCTCAACTTGATTCGCGTTAGCCCCCAAACAATTGTTACCAACACATATTATAAATAATGAAATGTAAGAAATAGAAAAAGATTCATTTGATTCAGTCTAGCTCATTCAAAGTTTATTTATAGATGCAGGATCTACAAGCGTATTACCAACCTCTATTGCGCAGTAAAACAAATGTGGATATGCTTGAACTGCTTTTGTGTCAGGTAACGTTTATCACTACGTAACATTCCTTTCTAGTAACTGCATAATAACACATTGATCAGTGTAACCCCCGTCCCACACACACCTCTGGATATGAAGGACAATGTGGAATTTACCTGGTTTGCTGCCCTAACTCATCTGTACTGTAAACTATGGAAAATGAACCCCAGCAGCAACCCTGGGGGGCCTCTGGGGGATTGCATGTGGATTACGAACCCCAGCAGCAACCCTAGGGGGCCGCTGGGGGATTGCATGTGGATTACGAACCCCAGCAGCAGCAACCTTAGGGGGCCACCGGAGGATTGCATGTGGGTTACGAACCCCAGCAGCAAACCTGGGGGGCCGCTGGGGGATTGCATGTGGATTATGAACCCCAGCAGCAACCCTAGGGGGCCACCGGAGGATTGCATGTGGATTACGAACCCCCAGCAGCAACCCTGGGGGGCCGCTGGGGGATTGCATGTGGATTACGAACACCAGCAGCAACCCTAGCGGGCCACCGGAGGATTGCATGTGGATTACGAACCCCAGCAGCAACCCTGGGGGGCCGCTGGGGGATTGCATGTGGATTACGAACCCCAGCAGCAACCCTGGGGGGCCGCCGGAGGATTGCATGTGGATTACGAACCCCAGCAGCAACCCTGGTGGGGCGCTGGGGGATTGCATGTGGATTACGAACCCCAGCAGCAACCCTGGGGGGCCACCAGAGGATTGCATGTGGATTACAAACCATCAGGCTGTAATTCTTTTGAGGCTTGTTGATGACACATAAATCACGACAGCTTCAATTTTACTGATTTATCATCGTCACCAGAAACCCGAAATGCAGCAAAACACAGACTGCTCATTCGCATTCAGTTATTTTCATGTTTTATTCTTGAATTGTTGTGCATTTTTTCCTTCTTCCTCATAAATCAATCTAATGTGTTCAGCTGATTTACTACAGCTGCTACGATTATTAATACTAATCAGCGCCGTCATCATAATACTCATTAATAATTGTACTTATGCATACTTTTTCTTGTTATCTTGACGTATTAACAATAGGCCCTCGTTACCTTCTCCTTGTGTGAGACAGCTTCAGAACTCCTGCTTCTTCAGAATAATATATTTGCATCTCAGTTTATGTTTCAAATTGTAAATATCCATAGCACACCATACCTTTTTACCAAGTAGATGGCAGTATAACCCCAGACATCTTGTATTCAGGCTAGCTACTATATAACAGTTTTCTGGGACTAAAAATGTGTAGTTCATAATGAAATACATTTCAGGTGTTGTTATAATTAGAGAAACAAACAAACTAACAAACAAACAAAAGACAAATTCAGACCAAATCATTTTTTTTATTTTTATACCAGCAAAAAATACAGACTATCAATATATTCAGCAATACAGAATATAAATAGACAGAAGAGACTCACTCAGTACATAACATAGTTTCTATTTTGGTTAGTTAAATATGATTACAGTGTACCTATTAACTACATTCCAACACAGATTAGCATTAGGTGCAATCTGCATCATCAGAAACCAGGCTCTGTTGGCTGTCCAGTTTGTGTACATTCCCTAGAGGCAGGTAGTTTCAGTTGCAGGCAGGCAGGCTGGCACACAAGTTTCCTCCCTCCCTCTTTGTGTCACTCTAATGTTCTCTAAACAGACACACTCCTGCGACTACCTGCAGCAGCAGGGGGGTATGAATGTCCGCTCTGCTGTAGCTCAGGGAAGCAACACAAAAGTGCAAACAAGGAAAATAAAAGTTTTCTTTAGATTTTGTTATACTGGTGCTGATGACAATATCCAGGACCCAACTACAGACACACCTTCTTAAATATGTAAAAACTAATTTAACAAGTTCAAATGTTTTAAATACTACTGAAATATGTAAGCATTATTTAAATGTGTAAATCCTACTTAAATATTATAGAATCTTTTTTTTAAAGGCAAAAAGCAGAAATTAGACAAATATTAAATAAGACCCTTTCACCCTTTCTACTTCCCTCTAACAATACATCCTATATGATGTATTGCAGTTCAAACTCTCTCCAATGGTCCGGCCTCAATCAGACCCAGTGACCTACAGCACAGGTACCAGGATGCAGCAGTTTATCTACAGCCTGGCATTTTAAATAGCTGCGTATCCTGAATTAAAAAAAACAAGTGGAGGACAATGGCTTCTGAAAAGACTCCTCAATGCTGATCATAAGGAGGTGAATCATATTAGTGTTGCACTGTACAATGAAGACCATAAGACAAGCATTGTGCACTGAAGCCTGTGCAACAGTATAATGCTTCCCCACCTCACTTCCTCACAATCAGCCTCAATAAGTCTTTCATAATTAATTATTGCTCCTTTAAGATTGCTACACAGAAATTTCATTTACAGGACTCTGTCATTGCCAAACTCTGTCACATACAAGATTTTGTTTTGCTTTATTATTCACACATGCTACGTTTATACAACAAAATTTAGACTCAGATATTTCTATAACGTTTTTGTAAATCGCTTTTTATTTTTGACTAAAGTGACTTTATACTATAGAATGTTTGAGAACCAGTGCTATAAAACCTTTCAGATGTGTTTTTAACCTTTGAAACAGATAAAGGGGAGCTTTTCATAGCAGCACAGATCATTCCACTCAGCCCCCCCATCCTCCCCCAGCACCATCTCCCCGCAGTGCTCATAGTAAGGATTGTTGGGCTCCCCAGGGGCCCAGTTAGTGTAGTTTAGGGGGGCCCTCTTATCCTTACCAGCAACCCAGTACCAGTTATCATACACAACAGTTCTGTGCAGGCCGATCCAGAATCGCGACGCAGTGCTGTTCCTGACGAGCTCTGACACTCTGTTCTGTGCAGCCAGGCTTGTGAGGCTCACTAGGTCAGTGTAGTGATCCCTGCAGTACTGCCAAGCCTCTGGCCAGACCATACTGTCAGAGATCAGGTGGAGCTCCTCAGGGACTAGAGTGACTGGTAAAAAGATATAACAATGATAATAATAAATAAAACTAATAATGAATACAGTCACTAATACAGCTCATCCAAATGCAGCTTTGTTGAAATTCTGCTTCAGTCTGCATTTCATTATGAGAGCTGTGTGGTTCAGATTATTGGTCAGTTTAGGCTATGAAGGTCTGGTTTCACTGCACCCTATGACACGGTACCCACCTGTTACTGCGGGTGAAGTGCCAGAGCGCCAGGAGCTGGAGTGCCCAGGGGAGCTGGCTCGAGGAGAGGTGCCGCCCATCGTGGAAGGCTGCTGGGATTGTTCTCCTCCATCTGGTGTTTGGGAAGCGGCTGGCCCGGTGGTTGGAGAGTTCTGAGAGTCAGACTGAACAATGGTGGTGTCCTGTGGATCTGTAGAAATGATCACATTTGGTGGTTGTGGTATCAGGGTGTGGGGTATATATATATTTTTTAAAAGGTTGAAAGAAACTGCTGTAGTCAGTTTAATATAAAATTAAAACACACACTCAAAAGCCTTAATAGAGAGTTGCACCAGTAACTAATGTAATATACACTGGAATTATTATCAAAGGAAAACACACTCACCATCGCCTAAATATTTAACGTGTTGAACCCGTAGATAATACAAAATAAAATATTGAGAAATCAAATAACGTTTTTTAAAATGTATTTAAGAAGTTTGGTGTGTTTATGATAGAGATCAACAGTAAAATACTCTGAACCTGCAATGGGCTGTTATTCAAACTGATCTGATTTCACTCCATACCTTTAGAGGCCGGTGTAGAAAGCGACTCAGAGGGGGTTGGATCTGTTAGAAAATAATTAAATAATAATAATAAAATGATGAATCAATAAGAACAAAATAATTAAATCAATAAATACGTTTAAAAAAAAGTGTGCAGAAGGTGGGTTTGGATCCGTAAGAGAAATAAAATAAGTTATAATATATCAAATAATTGAGGACTTTATAACAAAGCCAGATTCCTGCTGTGGTTATGAATCACACTGAACTGATTCCACTCCATACCACCAGTGACTGGTGTTGAAGGAGGGCTTGAAGGTTTGGGATCTGTAAGAAGATGTGATTCAATGAAACTGTGTGTGTGCTGCTGCCCCACCAGGGCAATGCTGACAATGAGATGCAGCATTTCAGTCTGAATGAGAAACTCACCATCAAATTAAACAGTTAAAACAAACTGCGCTCCACAAACTGCAGAACCCACAAGCCTCCCCTCCACAGAGACCAGAGTGGAGGGGAGGCTTGTGGGTTCTGCTTCTGTAAAAAGAAAATGAGAAAAAAGAAAGTTTCTAACAAAGCCAGATTCCTGCTGTGGGTTTTGAATCACACTGAATTATTGCACTCCATACCTTGAGAGACCGGAGTGGAGGGGAGGCTTGTGGGTTCTGCTTCTGTAAAAAAAAAAGTATTTTAATGAAACTGTGTCTGTGCTGCTGTCTCCACCAGGGCAATGCTCACAATGACATGCTGTCTCATTCATCCTGAAGGGATCAATGTTTTTAAATACAAAACTAGAATGTATTTTCAGCACTTGTCTCTCCTGTGTGTAACAATGAGGGGTAGCTGCTCCTTGTACCCCGTTTACACGAGCCACTTTAAGCCGACTCCGAGATATCTTTTATTTGTCATGTAAACACAGCCGGCACAGGTCCAGCCAAGGTTTCATCCACGTCCAGCCCAGGTCCAGCTGTCCTAAAAGTGTCCTGCTCCAGAGGGGGCTCTGCGATGGCTTTGGTCTGGTTTTGCTGTGCTGTGAACACAGCAGTCCCTGAGATGGCTCACGTTTGCCATGTACACTCGTGGGCAATGTCAACGTTGGGCCAGTTTACATGAGTGGTTTGTCTCATGAATTGGCAATGCGTGTGCATGTTGGCAGGGAAAGCTCGTGAAAATGGCCCAAAAAACGATCATACTATTTTAATGGCAAAGTCTCATTTACCCGTGAGAATCAAAGAAATGCTCGTGAAATCAACATCCACTAACACACGGAAGCATGAGTTTCTCGTGAAAATGTTAATTAGCGCACTCAAGTGCCTTACCTAAAGCCACATGGGAGTACGTAAGTTACCATGGTCCAAAGATGGCAGCAGGAAAGTGCATTTTTTGTTTGCAGTATTTTCCTTATCAGATTGATGTTGCAGATAACCCCACTTTTTTCTCAGTGTTCCCTAAAACTTTGCATAATGCTAATCATGCCATGGATTAAATGCATTTGCAAAGTATCATACAGATTGCATTTACTAAATCTCTGTTTAAAACTGTTACTAAAAATGGTTGATAAACTGCTTCATGGGCTTGTGAATTCAGGTGGTTAGAGCTACTGTACAGTACTTCAGAATACACTTGCAAATACCTTTCCAAACAACTGTCAAAAAGACTTTATTGTAAAGTACTACTAAGTAGTAAATGTGCATAACTATACTCCTATGCAATTTCTCCTAGGTATGTCTGATCAAAACCTGTGTCCATCCTCCACTTACATTTGCTGGAGCGATGAAGAGACTCGGGTGTTAATATCCATAAGGGAAGAGGGCAGCTTGATACAATGCACAACATCAACATTGTTTAACCCACTCCCAAAATAACTGGACCTTGTCTTCACCCGTGACTGCTTCCCCCCAATTCCTCTGGATATCTCTGATATCTCCTCTCGATATCTCTGATCACCACTATCTCCTTTTCTCTGTCGCTTCCATCCCTTCCTGCTCCACCAACCCCCTCTGTCACCTTTCATCAAATCCGCCGTTCTCTCTCCCCCTCTGTCTTCTCCTCTGCTGCTCTCTCGCACCTCCCCTCTATCAACTCCTTCTCCAAACTCTCTGTTGACTCGGCTACCTCCAACCTTTTATCGTCCCTCACCTCCTGCTTCGACTCCCTTTGCCCTCTCACCCCTCGACCTGCCCGCTTCTCCCCACCATGCTCCACTAGGCTCATACTGAACTCCGCACTGCTGAAAAGAAATTGAAGAAAACGAGTCTCCCTGCTGCCTTGGATCTCTATTGCTCACTCCTCTCTTCCTTCTCTTCTACACTCACCTCTGCCAAACGCTTAAATGAATGGCTTTACTTTTCAAAGTGTATCATCGTAAGGACCATGATGTGAATATATATCCTCCTAAAGCGCTTCACTTTTAAACAAAGGACTGTGTTCGCCCCAAGATGGAAATCTTTTGATTTATGAAAGGCGTTATTGTATCATTGATAGTACTGTGATGCATTGTTAGTATCTGGTGAATAAACATGAGTTCTGGGGGGAGAACGGACACAACTGAAAGGCGTAGATGTTTCTTTTAGCTATGCTGGGACCTCTGGCTGTCTCTCCTGGCTGTCCTCTTACCTATCTGGACGCATGCAGTCTGTTTTCTATGATGGAAGCAGTGCTGACGCAAACCCGGTCACTTGCGGTGTCCCTCAAGGGTCTGTTCTTGGGCCTCTTCTCTTCAACATCTACCAACATAGCCTCATGTTTCACTCCTATGCAGATGACACCCAGCTCAACCTACAACTCGACCCTGGATGTCCCTCTGCCATGGTTCGGCTCTCACCTTGCATCAAAGACATTGAGACCTGGATGTCTGCCAGTTTTCTTCAGCTCAACACTAACAAATCTGAACTTCTTCTAGTAGGATCGAAAACTCAACTCAACTTAAGAATCTCAATATTACCTCCCTAAACTGTCTGCTACTGCCTTCCCTCACTGTACGAAGCCTTGGTCTACTTCTGGATAGTAACCTCTCCCTTGATACCCAAATCTCATCGGTGGTCAAATCTTCCTTCTACCACCTCCGTAACATCTCAAAGATCCTCTCGGATGCGGAGATACTTTGTCATGCATTTGTCTCATCTTGACTTGAATACTGCAACTCTCTCTATGGTGGTCAACTGTCACATGTCATAAACCGATTGCAGCTGGTTCAGAATGCTGCTGCTAGGATCCTTACCAGATGTATAAAACACATCACACATCACCCCTCGTCATGCCCAACTGCACTGGCTACCTGTTAAGTCCAGGATTACTTTCAAAATTCTCCTGCTTGTCTACAAGGCCCTTCACACAGGTCCAGAGTATCTCTCCAACCTGCTGACCCGCTTTGTCCCTGCATGCAAGCTGCGGTCCTCTGACTCTGGCTTGCTTGTTATACCCCCAAAAAAGTGCACCACGGTCTTTTAGCTTCATGGCTCAGACTCTCTGGAACTCTCTTGCCCAGCTTTAGTGCTTGAAGCTCCCACAGTCGCTCGCTTCAAATCAACTCTCAAGACCCACTTGTTCTCTCTTATTTTCCATGCTCTTTAATCCTGATATCAGTTATTAGCTGTTGTCAAACTTGTTATTTCAGATTTTTCACTGTATCTTTAGGTTATGATTCTGTATGACACACGCATCCACAATGTTTAGAACTCACATCCTAGCCTTGTATTTAATGTACTATGCCTTGTATTTCATTGTATTTAATGGTTTGAATTTTTTTCACTGTATAATGTATTATGCATTGTTTTCACTGTTTAATGTATTTTGTTTTGTTTCTCACTATCTTGTAAAGCACTCCACTATGAAAGGTGCTATATAAAGTACATTTTGATTGATGAAGTCATTAAACAAATGAGGCTTACTTTTGTTGAATAGCAAAAATACATTTTTTTCATGTGTAAGAAAATAAACAAGAAGATGTACATCTAAGAAGAGTTGTCAAGCTGATTTGTTAATGTTTACAATAACACCTGTTTCTTTAAATATCCCCATACCCCTGAAGAAGAGACTTTGGAAGTGGACATTTAAAGAAACTGGTGTTATTTACATAGTAGACGGTACCGATATGCAAGTTTTTGATGCTGCGCTCTGTTTCTGATGGAACGACCACCTTGAAGTAGAAACACACAAATGACACAAAATGACAAGCTTGTTGCTTGAAACACTTCTGCATCTCTGTTTCGGGGAGCGGAAATATCTTTGTGCAACGGGTAGCCGATATGACATCATCGGGCACACTACAGTTCAGGAGCTATGCACGCCCATACAATGCCGAAGCCAGCTTAGGTCTGTGCTTAAGTGTGAACGGGGTGGCTCAGATGATAAGAATCTTTTAATCTGATCAACTCTAGCACAGCTCTGGTCCGAGTTGTAAGTGTAAACGCACCTATAGTGACTGGTTTCTGGTTCTTCAGATCTCTACGTTTCATCCTGCCCTGCTCTAGGGGTCAGTCAGCTACTGTAGGATCAGATGAACTGGGCCTCTGAGTCCCTGCTCACAGACTGGGGTAAAAACACTGAGCTGAACAAGAACACAGACTGAACAGGAAGCCTTACCGTCAAAGCAGAAGAAGTGGAGCATCAACCTGCAATTCACATCATTCCATTCCCCTCTGGATAAATACTGATTACCCATTACACCTATCTCAACACAGTTCTCATTGCCTCCCGCATTGTTTGGTTCCCCTGTGTTCCAGTTGTGAAATGTGTAGTTATCCCCCTGGTGTGACCACTTCCACGGGTTATTGAACAGGCCTATCAAGAAGGGCTTGCCCTGCTCTTTCTTCACTAGGTCTGCATTTTCACTGGCGTTCTTTATGCTGACGAGGTCGGTGTGGTGTTCTCTACAGTACTGTTGAGCTTCAGTCCAGGTTTTCAGTTCTTCAATCAGGGTGTATCTCTCAGTGATGTTGCTTGTCTCTGTAAACACAAACAGCAAATCACAGAGGCTCTAAGCCCAAAGGAAAATATCAAATTTGTAAAAACAAAACAAAAACATCTTAATAATAATACATATTCACAGTATAGAAACAGCAAGATCTTTACCTGTGTAGCACATGAAAGCTTTAATCTCATTGCAGACTCGATCCTCCCACTCTCCCAGTGAATTGATTGAAGCACAGAAGAGCTCTGCTGTCCAGTTGGAGTAGTAGATGACATCATCGCTGTTAGACCACTGCCAGTTCTGAGTGTCATCATGATACAGCCCGATCCAGGCAGTATCAGTGAGAGAATCTCCTATAATATTTAAGAGCTGCTCTGCTTCTTCCTGGCTGCGCACAGTGGCCAGGTCTGTGTGCTTCTCTCTACAGTAGCTCTGAGCTTCAGACCAGGTCATCTCAGTTTCCACAAACACATGTTTTCTGATCTGGTTGGTAGCAGGCACACAAAATCCTAAAAAAAACAATACATTGTTAAGAAAAGTGCTAGCTATCCAGAGTAGGATTCATAGAGCGACACAGGATAGCATCTCATTCTCAGAACTGTCCTGTTTAACACTGCGGTTCAGGAAGAGGTGTGTTTAAAACTAAATCAGCTGGATCTGGAGGGAATAGCCAGCTTGTTCAACCGGACCAGAACTGGGGCTCTTTAATCCCCACACAGAACACAGCATTGTGGGTTACAGCCTCATGCAATAAAACCTGTATAATCCAGACTTTCTATAAAGTTATTCGAAATAATGCGGCATAATTTTTGGGTCCCGACAAAATCCCTTCTGTAATTGATAGTGTGATCCCCTCTACAATCCAGAACCTGTCTTTTCTGGAATCCGGCATGATTTGGAAATCTTGTCTACCTGAAATCAATGTAAATCTGACTATGTAGTCCGACGCCAAGTCATGAGTCAATATGTGTCCCTTTTCCTTCCAGTACTAGCAATCCTGGTTATCCTAGTTCCAACAATCCCAGTATACACACGGTGATCAAAATTTTAATTTTCATTAGTCTGTAATCCATATAAAATAAATATATGGATCACAGACTAAAATGTATTTTAAATATATCCCATATATTTTAAACATATAAAAAGGGGCCAATTTCTATACATGAAAAGTATAAGGATCATACTTTTCTACCATATATTAATAAGATATGTTTGTTCCATAAGGGGTGTTCAGGTCATGTGATTGTTCTGCTGGTAGATGTGAAACTAACATTTACAACAGATGGTTAAAATTCACTATTTTAAAAAATGATATGCTTTTGAGATATTCATTTGTTAACTGTGTTCATAGAATGATGTTTTCGCTCATGAGTTGTATTGAAAGCATTTATACTGTGGACTAAGTTTGGAGATGCAGACGTGTTTTTTTCATACTAACTTTCGTACTACCATTAATTTAAAAATCCAACTGGATGCCTATGATTAATATGATTTTGTAACTAATTTGACGCTATTAATATGTTTCAATATTAAATAAACCTAGTTATTAATCAAATCGATTCATCTCATTACATAATTGATTTCTTAAAATGTTTGGATATACTGTTACTTGATTGATTATTGTCTTGTTCACAGTCATCTTAACATGTTTTGCTGCTGATGTATTTATTTTCAAAAGTTTCTTTAGGTTGTGCTGCAGCTTCTGCAGCTTTTTTTCTTTTTCCTTTTTTTGGGTGGTCTATTTTACAGTCTTGCACCAGGGCACTGACTCCAGGTAAAGGTGAAAGGCTGGTCTAGTGCATTAACATGAACCCACTGCACCACCTAGACCCCCTGATTGGAACCCAGAACTTCAGGTGCATTAACACTAACCCACTGTGCCACAGAGCCCCCTTGACTGGAACCCAGGACTTCAGGTGCATTAACACTAACCCACTGTGCCACAGAGCCCCCTTGACTGGAACCCAGGACTTCAGGTGCATTAACACTAACCCACTGTGCCACAGAGCCCCCTTGACTGGAACCCAGGACTTCAGGTGCATTAACACTAACCCACTGTGCCACTGAACTCCCTTGACTGGAACCCAGGACTTCAGGTGCATTAACACTAACCCACTGTGCCACAGAGCCCCCTTGACTGGAACCCAGGACTTCAGGTGCATTAACACTAACCCACTGTGCCACTGAACTCCCTTGACTGGAAACCAGGACTTTAGGTGCATTAACAGTAACCCACTGTGCCACTGAACCCCCTTGACTGGAACCCAGGACTTCAGGTGCATTAACACTAACCCACTGTGCCACAGAGCCCCCTTGACTGGAACCCAGGACTTCAGGTGCATTAACACTAACACACTGTGCCACAGAGCCCCCTTGACTGGAACCCAGGACTTCAGGTGTATTAACACTAACCCACTGTGCCACAGAGCCCCCTTGACTGGAACCCAGGACTTCAGGTGCATTAACACTAACCCACTGTGCCACCTAAACCTCCTGATTGGAACCCAGAACTCCAGAGAAAGGTGACAGGATAGTCTAGTGCAATGGTTTTCAACCCCAGTCCTCAGGGACCCCTGTGTTCAACTGAGCTCTCCATTATTTAACTAAACCCTTAATTGAACTTATAATTAGCTTAATTTGGCCTTTTTTAATTGTTTTCAGCTCTTAAATAGTTCAGTATTTCAACACAACTTTAAAATGTTATAAATAACTTGAAAGCTGCAACCTTTTAGGAGCTGAGAACAATTCAAAAGGTCTAATGAAGGGTTAAGTAAGTGAGAGCTCGGGGTTGAAAACCAGAAGACAGTGGAGTTCCTGAGGACTGGGGTTGAAAAGCACTGGTCTAGTGCATTAACCACCCCCCGCCCCCCCCTGAGCCAGGTGAAAGGCAGGACACCAGCTTTGATTTGCAAACATGTCATATTTCCAGACTGTTTTGCATTATCACATTTGAATCAAAGGCGCTTCACAGTGACGAGCAGAATCTTTAACCCTCTGTATCCAGACTCCTCAAAACCTTGTAGACTGAAACTATTTATTTTTAGCCATTTTATTGTAATTGATTTTAAGCTCTGTTTACATTCATCCTGCTGTAGAGTTGACCTCACCGGCTGCATAGCCCCGCCCACCTTGGTGAGTCGGGCTTGCTAAACAAACAAGAGTGTGTTCTCCCCCATCTGTTTCTGCAGTGTTTTTTGCTGTCTGCCTTCAACTCAGCGCCGTGGCTTCGGCCCTTGTGTCTCCCTGGTGTATGCTACACGCTGACCAGGTGTGTGACCACGCTGTTAGGGTAGGCACCGTTGCATAGCTGCCCTCGGTGCACACACAGCCCTTGGTACTTTGGTATTTCGGTACGCACGGTGCCCAGCGCCACAGTGCCAATGCACGGACACGGTATCGCACGGTACTCGGTGCACGCGATGCTCGGTACGCACTAAAGTGTTACAGCGCTAGTGCACGAACGCACGGTGCACGTAGCAGATATTTAGGGTTCTCTCTCTCTGTTTAACATGGATCGCAGATCCCCTTAGTACAGTTCCAAAAACTGTTGGGTCTAATGGCCGCAACCATATCAGCCATAGAGTTGGCTCTACTACTCATGCGCCCGCTCCAAGCGTGGCTCAATGCGTTCCATTTACACCCGAAGCGCGACAGACACCGTTGTCTGACAGTGTCTTGCACGTGCTCAGCAGCCCTGAGATGGTGGAGGATATCCCAGAACACTCGTCTATGCGTTCTTACCAATACCGTTGCTCCCAGCCTTCTTGGCGAAGGTCCGGTTAGAGGAAGCGACAGTTCTCCTAGTGGCCCCTCAGTAGCTCAGGAGAACAGGGTTCTCGACTCTGTGCCAGCTCTTACGAGACCAGCCCTGGGAGATCCCACTTCGCTAAACCTTAAACCTGCTTAATCCACGAGTTAGACGCATCAAGTGGACTAACTTTAGTACGCTGCAATCCACCCTGAAAGTCTGCTACATACATTAATAATAATAATAATAATAATAATAATAATAATAATAATAATAATAATAATAATAATAATAGTTTGGTTACCTCTAATCAAGTTGAGATGGTATTTTAAATACACATATTATTAAAAGAGAGCAAAGAAAGTATGCTCTCAATTTGATTGGCGTTAGCCCCCAAACAATTGTTACCAACACATATTACAAATAATGAAATGTAAGAAATAGAAAAAGATTCATTTGATTCAGTCTAGCTCATTCAAAGTTTATTTAAAGATGCAGGATCTACAAGTGTATTACCAACCTCTATTGCACAGTAAAACAAATGTGGATATGCTTGAACTGCTTTTGTGTCAGGTAACGTTTATTACTACGTAACATTCCTTTCTAGTAACTGCATAATAACACATTGATCAGTGTAACCCCCGTCCCACACACACCTCTGGATATGAAGGACAATGTGGAACTTGCCTGGTTTGCTGCCCTAACTCATCTGTACTGTAAACTATGGAAAATGAACCCCAGCAGCAACCCTGGGGGGCTGCTGGGGGATTGCATGTGGATTACGAACCCCAGCAGCAACCCTGGGGGGCCGCTGGGGGATTGCATGTGGATTACGAACCCCAGCAGCAACCCTAGGGGGCCGCTGGGGGATTGCTTGTGGATTACGAACCCCAGCAGCAAGCCTAGGGGGCCACCGGAGGATTGCATGTGGATTACGAACCCCAGCAGCAACCCTGGGGGGCCGCTGGGGGATTGCATGTGGATTACGAACCCCAGCAGCAACCCTAGCGGGCCACTGGAGGATTGCATGTGGATTACGAACCCCAGCGGCAAACATGGGGGGCCGCTGGGGGATTGCATGTGGATTACGAACCCCAGCGGCAACCCTGGGGGGCCGCCGGAGGATTGCATGTGGATTACGAACCCCAGCAGCAACCCTGGGGGGCCACTGGGGGATTGCATGTGGATTACGAATCCCAGCAGCAACCCTGGGGGGCCACCGGAGGATTGCATGTGGATTACAAACCATCAGGCTGTAATTCTTTTGAGGCTTGTTGATGACACATAAATCACGACAGCTTCATTTTTACTGATTTATCATCGTCACCAGAAACCCGAAATGAGGCAAAACACAGACTGCTCATTCGCATTCAGTTATTTTCATGTTTTATTCTTGAATTGTTGTGCATTTTTTCCTTCTTCCTCATAAATCAATCTAATGTGTTCAGCTGATTTACTACAGCTGCTACGATTGTAAAAAAACTAATCCGCGCCATCATCATAATACTCATTAATAATTTTACTTATGCATACTTTTTCTTGTTATCTTGATGTATTAACAATAGGCCCTCGTTACCTTCTCCTTGTGTGAGACAGCTTCAGAACTCCTGCTTCTTCAGAATAATATATTTGCATCTCAGTTTATGTTTCAAATTGTAAATATCCATAGCACACCATACCTTTTTACCAAGTAGATGGTAGTATAACCCCAGACATCTTGTATGCAGGCTAGCTACTATATAACAGTTTTCTGGGACTAAAAATGTGTAGTTCATAATGAAATACATTTCAGGTGTTGTTATAATTAGAGAAACAAACAAACTAACAAACAAACAAAAGACAAATTCAGACCAAATCATTATTTTTATTTTTATACCAGCAAAAAATACAGACTATCAATATATTCAGCAATACAGAATATAAATAGACAGAAGAGACTCACTCAGTACATACCATAGTATCTATTTTGGTTAGTTAAATATGATTACAGTGTACCTATTAACTACATTCGAACACAGATTAGCATTAGGTGCAATCTGCATCATCAGAAACCAGGCCCTGTTGGCTGTCTAGTTTGTGTACATTCCTTACTGAAATATGAGAGCATTATTTAAATGTGTAAAACCTACTTAAATATAATAGAATCTTTTTTTAAAGGCAAAAAGCAGAAATTAGAAATATATTAATTAAGACCCTTTCACCCTCTCTACTTCCCTCTTAACAATACATCGTATATGATGCTGCCCAAGGTTTAAAATCCATGTTCTTATATCTTATTATCCCCAGCAATAAGATCACTGGACATTTCCTTATGTTGAAGATCTTTTGGTTCATTGCTTGTGTTTTATACTTCAATTTGTAATATGTAGATATTTAAAAGAAAACGTTATAAATAATAATAATAATAATAATAATAATAATAATAATAATAATATTAATAATAATAATAATAATAATAATAATAATAATAATAATAATAATAATAATAATAATAATAATAATAATAATTTAAACCAAGTTGCTGCTGCTTCCTGGTAGCTGATCAGTCCTTGTATTGCAGTTCAAACTCTCTCCAATGGTCCAGCCTCAATCAGACCCAGTGACCTACAGCACAGGTACCAGGATGCAGCAGTTTATCTACAGCCTGGCATTTTAAATAGCTGTGTATCCTGAATTAAAAGAAAAACAAGTGAACAGCAGCTTCTGAAAAGACTCCTCAATGCTGATTGTGAGGAAGTGAGGAGAGGAATCATATTAGTGTTGCGCTGTGCCATGAAACCCATAAGACAAGCATTGTGCACTGAAGCCTGTGCAACACTATTATGCTTCCCCACCTCACTTCCTCACAATCAGTATTGAGGAGTCTTTTCTTAAGTAATTATTGCCCCTTTAAGATTGCTACACAGTCATTTCATCTACAGGACTCTGGCATTGCCAAACTCTGTCACATACAAGATTTTGTTTTGCTTTATTATTCACGCATGCTACGTTTATACAACAAAATTTAGACTTAGATATTTCCATAACGTTTTTGTAAATTGCTTTTTTTTTAGACTAAAGTACTTTATACTACAGAATGTTTGAGAAGCAGTGCTATAAAACCTTTCAGATGTGTTTTTAACCTTTGAAACAGATAAAGGGGAGCTTTTCATAGCAGCACAGATCATTCCACTCAGCCCCCCCATCCTCCCCCAGCACCATCTCTCCACAGTGCTCATAGTAAGGATTGTTGGGCTCCCCAGGGGCCCAGTTAGTGTAGTTTAGGGGGGCCCTCTTATCCTTACCAGCAACCCAGTACCATTTATCATACACCACGGTTCTGTGCAGGCCGATCCAGAATCGCGACGCAGTGCTGTTCCTGACGAGCTCCGACACTCTGTTCTGTGCAGCCAGGCTTGTGAGGCTCACTAGGTCAGTGTAGTGATCCCTGCAGTACTGCCAAGCCTCTGGCCAGACCATACTGTCAGAGATCAGGTG